>NC_064643.1:348016181-348266181 GCF_023864345.2 Schistocerca serialis cubense
CCTACTTGTCATGCAGTTTAAAATGAACACTGCTACTTACTATGCATCTAACAGGGACTCTCCAGTTCTTGAAACTACTTAACCGTATAATATGTAGAATGGTTGACTAATGCGGTAGTTTCTAGCTGATGATGTATGTTTTTAATTTTCTTTTGAACAGTTAATAGTTTCCAATTCCTAGCTGCGTGTTATATGGCAAATAGTTGAATACCTTCAACCAGAACACATACTCCACTCTCAACCATACTCAAGGAAGCAAAGTCTATGTGAAAATTGTTTTTGTCCCTTATACTGTTATTGTAAAAATCATAGTTCAGTTCCAAATCATTTTTATTATGAGTGATGCTGCTGTTGTTGTGGTCTTCAGTCCTGAGACTGGTTTGATGCAGCTCTCCATGCTACTCTATCCTGTGCAAGTTTCTTCATCTCCCACTACTTACTGCAACATACGTCCTTCTGAACCTGCTTAGTGTATTCATCTCTTGGTCTCCCTCCATGATTTTTACCTTCCACACTGCCCTCCAAGGCTAAATTTGTGATCCCTTGATGCCTCAGAACATGTCCTACCAACTGGTCCCTTCTTCTTGTCAAGTTGTGCCACAAAATCCTCTTCTCCCCAATTCTACACCTACATCTACATCGATACTCCGCAAGCCACTTGACGGTGTGTGGCGGAGGGTGCCCTGAGTACCTCTATCGGTTCTCCCTTCTATTCCAGTCTCGTATTGTTCGTGGAAAGAAGGATTGTCAGTATGCTTCTGTGTGGGCTCTAATCTCTCTGATTTTATCCTCATGGTCTCTTCGCGAGATATACGTAGGAGGGAGCAATATACTGCTTGACTCTTCGGCGAAGGTATGTTCTTGAAACTTTAACAAAAGCCCATACCGAGCTACTGAGTGTGTCTCCTGCAGAGTCTTCCACTGGACTTTATCTATCATCTCCGTAACGCTTTTGCGATTACTAAATGATCCTGTAACGAAGCGCGCTGCTCTCCATTTTCTATTCAATACCTCCTCATTGGTTATGTGATCTACTCATCTAATCTTCAGCATTCTTCTGTAGCACACATTTCGAAAGTGTCTATTCTCTTCTTGTCCAAACTATTTATCGTCCATGTTTCACTTCCATACATGGCCACACTCCATACAAATACTTTCGGAAACGACTTCCGGACACTTAAATCTATACTCGATGTTAACAAATTTCTCTTCTTCTGAAACGCTTTCCTTGCCATTGCCAGTCTACATTTTATATCCTCTCTACTTCAACCATCATCATTTATTTTGCTCCCCAAATAGCAAAACTCCTTTACTACTTTAAGTGCCTCATTTCCTAATCTAATTCCCTCAGCATCACTCGACTTAATTCGACTACATTCCATTATCCTCGTTTTGCTTTTGTTGATGTTCATCTTATATCCTCCTTTCAAGACACTGGCCATTCCGTTCAACTGCTCTTCCAAGTTCTTTGCTGTCTCTGACAGAATTACAATGTCATCGGCGAACCTCAAAGTTTTTGTTTCTTCTCCATGGATTTTAATACCTACTCCAAATTTTTCTTTTGTTTCCTTTACCGCTTGCTCAATATACAGATTGAATAACGTCGGGGAGGGACTACAACTCAGTCTCACTCCCTTCCCAATTGCTGCTTCCCTTTCAGCCCCTCGACTCTTATAACTGCCATCTGGTTTCTGTACAAACTGTAAATAGCCTTTCGCTCCCTGTATTTTACCCCTGCCACCTTTAGAATTTGAAAGAGAGCATTCCAGTCAACATTGTCAAAAGCTTCCTCTAAGTCTGCAAATGCTAGGAACCTAGGTTTGCCTTTCCTTAATCTATTTTCTAAGACAAGTCCTAGGGTCAGTATTGCCTCACGTGTTCCAACATTTCTACGGAATCCAAACTGATCTTCCCCGAGGTCAGCTTCTACCAGTTTTTCCATTCGTCGGTAAAGAAATCGCGTTAGTATTTTGCAGCTGTGACTTATTAAACTGATAGTTCGGTAATTTCCACATCTGTCAACACCTGCTTTCTTTGGTATTGGAATTTTTTATTCTTCATGAAGTCTGATGGCATTTCGCCTGTCTCATACATCTTGCTCATCCGATGGTAGAGTTTTGTCAGGACTGGCTCTCCCAAGGCCGTCAGTAGTTCTAATGGAATGTTGTCTACTCTCGGGGCCTTGTTTCGCCTCAGGTCTTTCAGTGCTCTGTCAAACTCTTCACGCAGTATCGTATCTCCCGTTTCATCCTCATCTACATCCTCTTCCATTTCCATAATATTGCCCTCTATATACTCCTTCCACCTTTCTGCTTTCCCTACTTTGCTTAGAACTGGGTTTCCATCTGAGCTCTTGATATTCATACAAGTGGCCCTCTTTTCTCCAAAGGTCTCTTTAATTTTCCTGTACACAGTATCTATCTTACCCCTAGTGAGATAAGACTCTACATCCTTGCATTTGTCCTCTAGCCATCCCTGCTTAGCCATTTTGCACTTCCTGTCGATCTCATTTTTGAGACGTTTGTATTCCTTTTTGCCTGCTTCATTTACTGCATTTTTATATTTTCTCTTTTCATCAATTAAATTCAGTATTTCTTCTGTTACCCAAGGATTTCTACTAGCCCTCGTCCTTTTACCTACTTGATTCTCTGTTGCCTTCACTACTTCATCCCTAAGAGCTACCCATTCTTCTTCTACTGTATTTCTTTCCCCCATTCCTGTCAATTGTTCCCTTATGCTCTCCCTGAAACTCTGTACAATTTCTGGTTTGATCAGTTTATCCAGGTCCCATCTTCTTAAATTCCCACCTTTTTGCAGTTTCTTCAGTTTTAATCTACAGTTCATAACCAATAGATTGTGGTCAGAGTCCACATCTCCCCCTGAAAATGTCTTACAATTTAAAACCTTGTTCCTAAATCTCTGTCTTACCATTATATAATCTATCTGATACCTTCTAGTATCTCCAGGATTCTTCCATGTATACAACCTTCTTTTATGATTCTTGAACCAAATGTTAGCTATGATTAAGTTATGCTCTGTGCAAAATTCTACCAGACAGCTTCCTCTTTCATTTCTCACCCCCAATCCATATTCACCTACTATGTTTCCTTCTCTCCCTTTTCCTAATCTCAAATTCCAGTCACCGATGACTATTAAATTTTCATCTCCCTTCACTACCTGAATAATTTCTTTTATCTCACCATACATTTCATCAATTTCTTCATCATCTGCAGAGCTAGTTAGCATATAAACTTGTACTACTGTAGTAGGCATGGGCTTTGTGTCTATCTTGGCCACAATAATGCGTTCACTATGCTGTTTGTAGTAGCTTACCCACACACCTATATTTTTATTCATTATTAAACCTACTCCTGCATTACCCCTATTTGATTTTGTATTATTGATTGGCGACTCCATGTTGTCTTGTGCACTACGACCAGATAACAGGTATACTTGAAAAAAGAGACAGCATTGGTCGTATATTTTTTACTATTGCAAAATCGATTTTCTGTCACTGAGTGACCATCTTCAGTGCTATATTGTATAACTTAAATTGGGATGCACTGTTGTCACTAAGCTTACGGCAATCACATATTTGTATTTATAAGCCTGTATTCACCTGACCAAAAGTCTTGTTCCTCCTGCCACTGAACTTCACTAATTCCCACTATATCTAACTTTAACCTACCCATTTCCCTTTTTAAATTTTCTAACCTATCTGCCCGATTAAGGGATCTGACATTCCACACTCCGATCCGTAGAACGCCAGTTTTCTTTCTCCTGATAACGACATCCTCTTGAGTAGTCCCCGCCCGGAGATCCGAATGGGGTACTATTTTACCTCCGGAATATTTTACCCAAGAGGACGCCATCATTATTTAACCATACAGTAAAGCTGCATGCACTCGGGAGAAATTACGACTGTAGTTTCCCGTTGCTTTCAGCTGTTCGCAGTACCAGCACAGTAAGGCCGTTTTGGTTAGTGTTACAAGGCCAGATCATTCAATCATCCAGACTGTTGCCTCTGCAACTACTGAGAAGGCTGCTGCCCCTCTTCAGGAACCACACGTTTGTCTGGCTTCTCAACAGATACCCCTCCATTGTGGTTGCACCTACGGTACGGCCATCTATATCGCTGAGGCACGCAAGCCTCCCCACCAATGGCAAGGTCCATGGTTCATGGGGCTCATTGAGCGATAGCAGTAACTTAAATGTACTAGGAAGTCAGTGTAAGAAATCCAAAATCCTTAAACAGACATCTGAAAGTTGTATTTTTATTGACTTTATACAATATTCTTGTGGCCTGCTTCTGCTGAATAAATACTTTCTTTATTTCAGTTCACCAGACTTTCATCATTTAGTGCATGGTAATGCAACCAGATAAATATATCTAAACCAGCCAGTAATTTACAGATAGCCCCCAGTCATTTTCAAGGGTTTTTTTTTTTATTTTTATTTTTTTCTCCCCCATGAAAAGGTAGGTGGAGGCCATGATATAGCTGTTGATCAAATGACATTAAAATTATACAGATATATTTTTGCAGTTAAAATGATTAAAATAATAAGATTAAAATACAATAAAAATAATCTCTTTTCATGATTTGACCTAAAAACACACACAGTGATGGCATGTCTCTTGTTAATTTGCTGATGATACTGCTGCTTCTGGCAAGTCTTTCCATGCTAGCTCCTAGTAAATTCTACGAAGGTAGAAAGTGAAGATGGGATGATTTTTCTTTATACAAAATTCAATGGTTATTGAGAACAAAGACTATGCACTGCTGGTAAAGGTGTTTTTATCAGAATGGCATAAATAGCAACACTGCATTGTGGGACTATCGCTGACAGAAACAGCTGCGAGAGGGCCTAACATCAATAAGCATGATAAAGAATACGATCAAGAAATTTGAAGAAACAGGAGAATTAGATGGTGCAGCAAGGAGAGGGAGGCAGCCCATTTCCATGTCAGTCGTTGGTGAAGTTGATGTAGGTGTAGTTAACCGTGCAGCATATGCCTCAAATTCTGTGGCCAGTGCTCAAACTGTCATAGGAACTTTCTCTCCCCTGGTCAACAGTTCAAAATATTTTGTGGCACATTTTGCACTGGTATTCCTACAAAATTCAGAATGTGCACCAGATGAAGACCAAATATAGGCCACAATGACTTTGCCCTTCACTTTTGGGACACTTGGAAATAGATGGCACATTCATTAGAAAATTCTCTCGAATTTCTAGCAATCATTGTGTGTGACTCCACTAAACTGCAGATTTGACTTTGCCAACCAAGACAAAATATACTTCAGCTTTAGCAATTAATATATAGCTTGGGTTTTCTTAGTAGTGACTTCGTTCATGGGAAATACCCAAGGCTCAGTGAAGCTACATCTTCCAGGAGAGCCTCCTCGCTCCAGAAGGTGTTGCTCAAAACAGTGCCAAACTCCAACTACTACTGAGCCCGTTGTGCCGTGCAGTGCTCGCGTGCATTTTCCCGCGCTCGCCTGCCATCCACCTTTTACCGCTCCCTCACAGACCGGGTATTCACCTGAGGTTTTGCATTCTACATATCCTAACACATTGCCTATGCATGGACCAGATGCACAGTTACAATTTTAAACATCTTACAACAGTTTCAACATTTGTTAAATTTCAATTCTATTACAATATTGCTTGACATTTGACATAAACATTAATATTCCCACTGAAACTTATTTACAGTTTTCTTAACATAATGACATGAAACAAAAAAAGAAATGAAATCACAACATCAATTACACAAGTTTATCTAAAAATCAGAAGAAAAAAATTACTTATATGTACAATAGTACAGCGTCATTGTTGTTACAACATCACATCTCATGTTCAATTTTTTCAGATTTTCTCTGGCATATATTAAACAGTTATATATGTACATGCTTGGCACTGTCATTACGCCAAGAGATTTAAAATAATTTCTGCAGGACTCCCTGAGTGCTAACCCTTCCATGCACCTGATTGCTTTCTTCTGCCATCTGAAAATACATTCAGCCCCTGGGGAGTTACCCCAAAGCAATATTCCTTATTGCAGTTAGGAATTAAAAAAACCATAGTATGAGTGGAGTAGCAATTGCTTGCTCACTCTGTTTCTTAATTTCTACAATAAGAAAAGTACTCGTGCTAGTTTACTACATAGATGATTGGTGTGTTTTTCCCATGAGAGCTTTTGGTCTATGATTAGTCCAAGTAATTTCACTGTTTTGTTTTCATTTTTAGTTACTTTGAGATTAAATATTATTTCTTCTGTTTTTGTTTGATTTATGCACAATTGGTGAGCCTTACACCAGTAATTAGTCATTTGCATCATTTCTCTATCTTTGTCCAGTACACTCTGTAAGTTCTCTCCTGTACTTATTAATGTCGTATCGTCAGTATATAGTATGTTCTTACACGGTATGTAATTCGAGAAGTCATTAACACAGACAATGAACAGAAAAGGTCCAAGAACAGGGCCTTGGGGTATTCCTCTTTCTATAGGGAGTATTTCTGACCTCTGCTTATTTGCATATACAAGTTGTAACCTATTGCTTAGATAAGATTTGAATAGACGGAGTGTATCATCTTCAATGCCATAGTCTTTTTAACTTTTTGATGAGTATGTCATGTGACACCGAGTCAAATGCTTTACTTAGGTCAATAAGTGTTCCAGATATTGATACCCTTTTTTCATGCCCTTCATAAACATTGCTCACCAAAGCTTCTACTGCTTTTACAGTTGATAGGTGTGACCTGAAACCAAACTGTTGTTCATTTAAAATTTTGTTGGTTTCAAAATACCTGTATATCTGCTTATGCACACAATTTTCTACTAACTTGGATACGATTGGTACTATTGAAATTGGTCTGTAGTTATTTGGGAGGTTTCTTTCACCTTTTTTATACACAGGCAATGTAACTGTGAGCTTAAGACAGTCAGGGAATATTCCTTCATCAAGTACTCTGTTTGATAGTGAGAGAAGTGGCATTTTAATTTATTTTGCTATAAATTTTTGATGAAATTACTGAGTCCATAATAGTCTTCTGTTTTGAAATTACTTAATTTGTTTATTGACTTATGAATATCATTTAATGTGATTCGGGTCCAAGTGAACTTCTCACTTCTTGTCTGTTTTGCACAAGTGAGCAATGCTTCTGCTTCAGAGGCAGAATTGATGGGTGGGGTGGTGGCGCTATTTACAAAATATCCATTGAGAATGTTGCAGTCAATAGGGATGCTCCTTTCTTTATTGGTAATATTAATTTCCCTTTTAATGACAGTCCAGGCAGCTTTACATTTATTTTTAGAATTTAAAATATATTCATCATTCACACAGCACTTAGGATTTTTTTTTCTAATCTGTAAAGGTTTCTCATTTTAGCGTAATTTTCCTTGTCCCTATCACTGTTATGAGATCTGTCTTTCATAATCATCAGTAGTATTCTGAGTCTGTTAAGTTGTGGGGTGTACCACTTGTCAGTATTTTGTTGCTTATGAGTAATATTACTCTGATACCTTTTGGTTACCAAGGGGCATGTCATTTCTATTATATGTTTGATCTCTATCAGGAAAATGGAAAAACATTTATTAATTGTTTTCTTGTTACCCATTATATGAGTCCAATCCATTTCTTTTAACTGGTTTATCATTTTGTTTACATTGGCTTCACCTAGAATTCTATATGTAACTTCTCTCTCTGTAGAACTGAAGGCTGACTTTTCTATTTGAAGCCATAGCCCTGCGTGATCTGATATTCCTAATTCTATTACATCACATTGTATGGAGTCTCTTTGTACATTGCTAATTATGTTATCAAGGCATGCGTTCAGTCTAGTGGATTTTTCATTGAGACAGTAATAGTTTAATGATTTCAGAGTGTTAATCATATGAATTACATTTTTTCTCTTTGCCCTTATATCTATGTTAATTTCACCTACAATTACAATTCTATGCTGTTTCTATTTTGACAACAGCAATATTAAAGTATTAATTTTTTCTATAAATACTATCTCATCAGAGCCTGGGATTCGATAGACTGAGACAATTATAGTTTTCTGTTTGTGCATTACCACACCAGCTACTTCTATTGTAGCTTCAAGGCATATTCTACTAAGGTCTATAACTGAGTAATGCAATTCAAGGTTACTTTTGACATATATTGAGACCCCACCATGTGTAATACTTTTTCTGCAGTAGCTTGTAACCTACGAATATCCAAGAGAAACACACAAGTCTATTTCACTGTCTTTCATCCAGTGTTCATTGATGCATAGAACACTGCAGTTGATTTTATCGAGCCAGCATTGTAATTCATTGATTTTATACCTAAGAGATTATACAATTATATGAAGGAGGAGGAAACTGTCACTGCTACATAATGGTATTCTACTTTTACAGAACCTTCTGTATTCATTTATTTTCGCTACGTGATCTAGGGTTGCACAATTATCTGAATTAATTAGACTGCTGCAGTTTCCACTTAATAAGGTTTCTAACTTTCCTTCGTCTGCAATGTCGTTTTCTCTAAAAAAGGAGGTGTACAGTCTTGCTCTGTGGGACTGTCTTTTAAGACAAGGCTGCTGGGTGCTCGTATTTCATTTACAACTTTGTTTATCTCCTGACATAAAAATGTTTTCCCATGGTAATTTAGATTCTCACCATGTTCTGCGTGCAAATTTCTTTCAAGTCTGCTAATATCCACTACATTGCATTTAGCATAAATGGAACATAGTTGTTTGATTTTAATATTTGTTTTACGAATCTCTTTGTTAACACATGAATTACAGAACCATGCCAAAATAATGTCTTCGGTCTTTTTCTGTCACTTCCTCATTCAGTCCTTAATGATCTGCAGAAAGAAATCAATCTCTCATGCTAGTGGACAGGTTCCAGTGCTGATTCCCAACTCATAAACATGACAGCACTATATGTGCTGATGATCCAACCAAATTACCATAAGAATGCCCCCTCCCCTTGATGCACAACAGAGTAAATTCCCAACTCATAAACATGACAGCAGTATATGTGCCAGTGATCCAACCCAATTACCATAAGAATGCCCCCTCCCCTAGATGCACAACAGAGTAAGAACAGCAATTTACCATTTGTCCGTGGAAAAAGAAAATGCATGACGGCTTGCTGATTCTGTTTTCACTTTTATATGACAAAGCTATTGAAGTACACTTGGAATAACTTGCTGTATTGTAGGCGTTTACTTTTATATTTAACCCCAAACACATCAGTTGAAATGAAGGGAAAAATGGGAAATTTCAAGGTAAAAAAAAAGTGTTCTACAGGATTGAAACATTGTCGAAATTTATGAGTGGCACACAGCACCACATGCAGTCACAGAACTCCCTATTCTGAATTACAGTTGGCACACTAGTCAATAACATGACAAACTGGAGAGATGAGGATTATCTTGTTACAGTCCTAGGTTGCTACAAGTTGATTCTACTAGCAAATTTGAGAATGGTTTTTAAAAGGTTACCCACATTTGTCTAGTCATATAGTGGCCATGGGCTACACTTTATCTAACCAACCTCAAAAAAATATAGCTTTCAGAACATGATTTATTCAACTTCAATTACTTCAGATGACACAAAAAATAGAGCTTATGAAAGCAATACAATAAATCTATTACCATGGACAGATGGGAGTTTTATAAGCAAACAAAGTATTATAGATATCATCAAAATTGAACAAGCCTTTTTAAAAGTTTATTCCCTGTTTCTCCACTTTGAGCACTGATAATGTTGCATTTTTGTTGATACCCAGCGGGGTTTTCTCAATCATTCTGAATTTTTTCCCTATTTTCAGTTTCAAGCTAATATATAAGAGTACGAATAAATTATTTTTGAAGACTTTTGTACCTTTATTTCATAAGTCACTGAATTCCCTGAAGCCTGTAATTTCAAACTGTCAAATTAAAAAGTGGCATAAGGTGAACTTCGTGTGTACTATTGAAAGTATTAAGCAGATAACTGTCAAGCTTTTGAGATTCAATATGTTTTGTGTACTTCTTGCCAAATTTAGTTATTGAGGCATGACACATTTCCATAACTACTGAATCAGTTATACAAAAAATGATAATTTCTGGACACCTCTAATTAATGCACAGCTGACCATTAGATGTCACAAGATGCAGACTTGCCAGTGTAAAATAGGGTGGGGAGTACTTTGTTGTCAACAGAGAAGCAGTAACAGCAGAATGGTTTTGTCAGGAGAGCTCAATGTCTTTGAACGTGAACTAGTCATTTGATGTCACCTGAGTAACAAATCCACCAGCCATATTTCAACGCTTATAAAGATGCCCAAGTCGACTGCTGGTGATGTGATAGTGAAATGGAAACGTGAAGGACAACCACAACTAAACCAAGACCAGACAGAACTCATGTACTGACAGCAGGGAACTGTCAAGCAGTGTGTTCTGAAGTGCTACCAGAAATCCTGCTAGTACAATGACTATGCATAGGAAGTTAAAAAGATCTGGTCAAGCAGCTCTTTCTTATGGGAAAGCCACACATTTCTGAAGTCAGGGCTAAGCGATGCTTGGGGTGCTATAAAGAATGACACCACTGGACAGTAGATAACTGGAAGCAAGTGGTTTGGTTTGATTAATTATGCTATAGTCTGTGGCAATCTGATAGAAGGGTTTGGTCTTAGTGAATGGTTGCAGAATGTTACCTGTGCAGTGCCAACAGTGAAGTGCAAAGGAGGTGGAGGTATGGTATTGGGATGTTTTTTGTGGTCATGTGTGGTTCCCTTATTGAGCTTAATTAAATGCTAAATACGGAAGGATACGAACACTTTTTACAGCATTGCGTTCGGTGCACAGTAGAGGGACAGTTTGGAAATGACTATTTGTATCAGCATGACGTACCATGCCATAAAGCACCATGTGTGAGGAAATGGTTTGTGAACAATAGCATTTCTCTAATGGGCTGACCTGAACCCAACAAAGCCCTTTTCGGTGAGTTATAATGTCAGCTTCACTCCAGACTCCAGTGTACATCATTTCGTCTTCTGTTTCACCTCTTGAGGGAAAATGGGCTCCCATTCCTCCACAGACATGCAGACACCTCACTGAAAGTGTCCCCAGCAGAGCTCAGGCCAGCACGTAGATGAAGCATGGATGCACCCCATTCTAGAGCCCAGCAATAGCTGTCTGCATACCTTTGATCAGGTAGTGTATTGTACCTCTACACGTAGATGGAACTGTGGAACTGTATAACATTAAATCTTAGTTGGAAACTATTGACAACCATTTCAACAACTGTTGACTAACGATTAAATGAAGGTATTCATCTGATAGAATGAGTGCTTAGGAAGCCAAGCATGTGGTACCCAGAATGTGTGGTATATCTACAAAACTGGTGGCAACCTTCAAAAAATTTTCAAGATGGAGATAATCTACACTGCTTCATTTGGGAGGCCTCTGGTCCTGTGGGGGCTGCTAAATTTCAAAGGTCTTGAGATTTAGAGGCCCTTTCTTTCTGGTTCAGCTGCTCAGTATAAGAATTTCAAAAGTTTCATCAGTTTATGTCTGCATGAAAAGGATTTTGGGATCACTGCCGAATTGAATTTTTTTGGAACAAGCCATGGTAAATCACCTTGTGTTGGCATTTGGGGAACAGCACAAAGACTAACAGCCCGTGCTACTTTGTAGAGGGCCCAAATATTGACTCCAAATGATTCATTCAAATTTTGTGATGATAGTATTCCGGGCATAAAGTTGTTTTATGTACCAAAAGAAAATTTTGAAAACATTCAGCCTGATCAAGAAACAAGGTTTGACATGGGGCATACAGTATCTGGAACATGAGAAAATCATCAGTTTAAGCCAAGTAATTATAATCAGCTCAGAGTAAGTGAGTTTCCAAAGATGCTACAGCGTGCACAGTTAATACCTCTGAAGCAGATGAAGAAATTCCAGTAATCTCCATTGCAAGTTTACAATCAGGACAGTAAGCTGCATGTATGTATGACAATTTTTGGTGGGTTGGAGAAGTGCATGAAGTGTCATATGAGCAACAAGATGTCCTCATCAGCTTTATGCAACCACATCGTTCTGCTCGTTCCTTCCACTTGCCAACTGCTAAAGACACCTGCTGGATTCCTGTGTGTCATGATTTTAGAACCACCTTCAACATCATCATCAGGAAGACAATACAGTTTTCTTCAATCTGTCGTTGACAAAGCTGTAGAACTATTTAACCAAAAATGGAACTGCTTCTTTAGTGTTTTTGTTTTGCAACTTTGCTGTGTTGTGTATTATACTTGTTTTATGGCGTATGTTAAATTAGTGTTTGAAACTGATTTATATACTGAAATAAAAAAATTAATTATGAGACTTACTGAGAAAAATATTTCACTTTTCAATCTTCTCAGAGTGCTAAAATAATAACTTTTTAAATGTATTCTTATTCATCAATATGCACGACCCAGAAATTAAACAATACAGCTTTGAAAGCTTAAAGCATGCTCTTTCCAGCTGTTGTAAGAAAAAAAGGATTGAACACAACACAGTTGAGATATTGCCCCCTCAAAATACCCTAAAATTTGAATGTAGGAAATTTTGGCCAAATTTGCAGATGAGTATCTTTGCATCTAAGCTTCCAATGTTAATTAAATTTGATCCATGTATAGACATCATAGGTAGTAATAAACCTTTGAAGTTTTGGTGTGTTTGGTTCATAGGAAAAGTAGCAGTGATCGGTCAAACTTTGGCTCTCAGAATAGCATGCCAAATTTTTTTGCCACTTTGGAGGCTTGTATCTGTATTTAGGTGTGGCTGAATCCCAAATTTTTGCCATGGTGTGACTTAGCATAAAAAGTTGTCTATGTATATTAAAGCAAATGACTAAATGTTTGCTAGAACTTGTAAAAAGCCTAACAAACATGGCACATTTTCACCTTTGTATGTGATGCAAAGATGAGTGGCCCTTCTTTAAAAGCCCCTAAAAATTCAACCACTGAAGATACTGGACTGAAATTTGGTTTATAACCATCAAAGACCTTCACATCAAATTTCGTTAGATTTGGAGATAGTCGAGTCGGGACCCCTGGTCCCCTGATGTGGAATGACCCACAGTTATTCCACAGGAAACACAATGGCTATAGCACTGGAGACTCTGGTAGAAATTTATGATGAGTTTGATAAGGAGCGAGTGCTGCAGAAAATAAAAAGGTATCATAGGCATCTACATACAAGTATGAACATTGCTGCTAGATAGACAGCACAAGAAAGCCTTCAGTTTATAATTAATTGGAAATTCAATGACTCATTGCCCTGTACATCACTTACAATCCAATATTTCTTGATCATTTATGTCTCAGTTGCATCATGCAACAGTTTTTTTAACTGAAACTAACAAAAAAATTATCTTTGCTCTACGATAAATCAAGAACAACTGACCAGTCTGTCCATTTTATCAACTGAAAGAAAATTTTTCAAGTAAAATAAATTTCAATGACATTCTTATAAATTTTCATAAAATAAAGGCATGTAAATGTGTACTATAATAATACCAGTAATAACTACTATCTCATATTGCAGTTATGAAAATAACTGATATTAGTATTGTACAAGTTTTTTTTTAGACATATAAAATAAAAAGTAATTTTCTATTGTTTGTTATTTCTTTACACATTACCCGATGATTGATGTGCTAAATGCTGATCCATTTTCTAAGTTTCTCACCTGTATCTTTAAGTATATAGGCCTATATTACAATGATTATAAAGCAGAGTAACACATTATAAATAGACCTGACTTTTTAGTCAACCATTCTGGTTTCTGTACAATTGTAAATAAGCTTTCACTCCCTGTATTTTATCCTGGTTAACTTCAGAATTTCAAATACTGTATTCCACTCAATAGTCTCACAAGTTTTCTCTATATCCACTAATGCTATAAACATTGATTTGCCTTTCTTTAACCTATCTTCTAAGATAAGTCGTATGATCAGTGGGGTCTTCTCTGGCATGTTCTACATTCCTTTTGGACTGAAAATGATTTTCCTCAAGGTTGGATTCTACCAGATGTTCCATTCTGCTGCAAATAATTCGTGTCAGTATTATGCAACCATGGCTTTATGAACAGATAGTTCAGTAAAATTCACATGTCAGCATCTGCCTTCTTTGGAATTGAAATTATTACATTGTTCTTGAAGTCTGAGTGTATCTCACCTGTCTTACGTATGTTGCACACCAGGTGGAGCAGTTTTTTCATGAGTGGCTCTCCCTGTGATCTCAACTATTCCAAGGGCCTTGTTTTCACTGAGGTCTTTCAGTGCTCTGTCAAATGCTCCTCACAGTATCATTCCCCTTGTATAGACCATCTTTATATCCTTCCACCTTTCAGCTCTCCTTACTTTGCTTAGTACTGGCTTGCCATCTGAGCTCTTGATTTTTGTACTGTTACTTTGCTTTCCAACCAAAAAAGGTCTCTAATTTTCCTGTAGGCAGCATCTGTCTTTTCCCTTTTTATGCATGCTTCTACAACCTTTCACTTCTCCTCCAGCCATTCCTGCTTAGCCATTTTCCACCTTCTATTAAACTTATTTTTTAGACACCTGTATAGCCTTTCACCTACTTCTTTTGCTGCATTATTATATCTCTCCTTTCATCAGTTACAGTCCACATCTACTGAGTTACCCAGGGATTTCGGCTATGCCTTGTCTTTTATCTACTTTCATCTTCTGCTGCCTTTCACATTTCATCTCTCAAAGCTACCCATTTGTCTTCTCTACTTTCTTGTATTCCTTTCCCCCACTTCATTCAATCATTGCCTAATGCTCCCTCTGAAACTCTCAACAAACTCTGGTTTCTTCAACTTGTCCAGACCCCATCTCATTACTTACCTGCCTATTAGCTGTTTCTCCAATTTCAATCTGTAGTTGAGAATCAATAAATTATGGTCAGAGTCCACGTCTGTCCATGAAAAGTCTTACAGTTTGAAGTATGGTTTCGAACTCTCTTATCTTTATACAATCAATCTAAAGTCTTCCAGTATACACCAGGAACTTCTACGGATCTACACTTCTTTCATGGTTCTTAAACCAAGTTTTAGTGATGATTAAATTATCCTCAGTGCAAAATCCTATCAAGTATCTACCCCTTCATTCCTTAACCCTCTCCTGGTCCAAGTTCTCCAACCAGTTTTCCCTCTCTTCCTTTTCCTACTATTGAATTAATATCACCTGCTGTATTCAAATTTTCGTCTCACTTAACAATCTAAGTAATTTATTTTATCTCATCATACATTCATTCAGTCTCTTCATCATCTTTGGAACTAGCTGATGTATACTCCATAAGGTGTTGGTTTTGTGCCAGTCTCGCAGTTTCTTATTCATTATTAGACCTACTCTACATAATCCCTATTACTGTACTCACGTGACCAGGAAGACCTTTTCTTCCTGCGACCGCACTTAATTCTCATTATATCTAACTTCTCTCTATCAATTTCCCTTTTTAAATTATCTAATCTACCTACCATATTAAAGGATCTAACATTCCACGCTCCTATCTTAGAATGCCAGTTTTGTTTCTCCTGATGACAGGATCCTCTTGAGTAGTCTTGGCCCGAGTATCCCAACAGGGGTCTCTTTTACCCATTAAATATTTTACCCAAGAGGATGATGTTATCCTTAACCGTACAGTACAGCTGCATGCCATGGGGAAAAATAACAGCTGTAGTGTTCCATTGCTTTCACCCATTCGCAGTACCAGCACAGCACAGAACTATGGCCATGTAAAGGCAAAATGTCGCAGGAGAAAGAAATTTCCAAATGCCGTTTCTCACGGACTCTTAAGTAAGCTAAGGTCCTTCTCTTCTTCCAGCATATCGTTGAACAAATGTCATAAGTTTAGCGAACAATGATGGTGAAATTGGATAATTAAAGCTTGCTTTGATCTGCATGATTATGTACATGAGAGAGATGGTCACCAACTTGAGGGCTAATTTACTGTGAAAGAACCTGAGTTTCCCACAAATCTGGAGGAAAAAAATATGTCAGCAGTAAGAAACAGATGCATTGTGTCATATATGCGCAAACTAAGTTGACACTCCAGTCGCCCTGCCGAAAGTCTACTTAGATTGCACGTAAATTTTTTTAAATAATTATTTTGCAAACGAAGCTGATAAAATGTCTTGGCACAATAGAAAAATCCGTGGTGTAACATAAGGCAGGAAATCAACTGTCACACTTTCTCATTTACATATCCAATTTTGTTCATTTGATTGTTCTGTCTGGTTGGTTGGTTGCTGGTTGAATGATTAAAGGGACCAAACTGTTCTATCCGAATTGTTAGTTGTGCCTGTTAATTCTGAAACATAATACGACAAATTAATCTGCTGCTGTTGACTTATGCTCTATCCACAAATTCGTTTTGCAGTAGAGTTTACGGAACGTGATTTGTTTAACGTTCTGTATTTTTGAGTATCGGTATCACTCTTTGCGTTAACATAATTGTCTAGGTGATCAAGTGGCTTAATTCATGTGATGCTAAGGAACTGGAACTGATGTCATTATTACTGATTCTATTGTCACACCTCGTAAGAAATTGTAATGCGTTCTGCAATCGCTGCTTCATTCTTGACCGGCGTACATTGCATTTGTTGCGCACATTTACGGCGCCGGTAGAGAAAAAACAATGAGTAGGTATTTTAGATGGTATTTTTTTTTCTATAGCCACCCATCTATCAACCTCGGCGGGACTACCTCAGAAATCACATCACTGAGAATTTCCGTAAATATTTGATGTCTTGTCCTTCATTGCTTATTCAAAAAAAAAAAAAAAAACTCGTGATCCGATCCCATCAGAATTGCAACTGAATTTATGGGTTTGTAATGTGCAGTTGCGTAAATCCTGCTACATTGTGCCAAAAAAGGCAAGATAAAATTTGTCAACAATAGGACAAAAGTGGGATTTTCTCAATACTCGTCCTCTCATATTGTATTCGGTTACGAACATTTATTTGAAGTATTATTATTTTAAGAATTATTATTGGGACAATAAAAGGTTTAAATCAGACATCAATATGGCAAATTCCAGCATATTCATCAGTGCCGATTCTGTGATAAAGAAGAATGCGTAACGCTTTTGGGGAAAATCAGCTGCTAATCTGTTCCGACTTATCCTGTAACCCAGAGTATAGTTAAAATTGACGAGATAAGAAACGCCTTACCAGCAGACTTTCTCTGTATTTGAATGCCCTGCGAAATAATTTGCAGCAAATGACACGCGACGCTTTTTTGTTTCCATCCTTGTACTGTTCTGTCTATAGGTCGAGTGCAAGCCTTTTCTCTCCCTCCGTTTTTAAGATTTCCGTGTCAATATTTTGTACATGTAGGAAATACATTGTGTAACACACTCGTTGATCAAACACAAGTCGGAGAGTGTAACTGCTGTCAGCTGGTTACCATTCCCAGGTTTCAGCACACACTGCCGTCAGCTGGTTCCTCTTACACTTAGCGCACCTGCTGCTTGATTTCCGTTGTAATATGGGTGTTGAGGCCAGCAAGGGGAAACATCTCTTCAGCCGCAGACGTTCCGGCTGATGTTCCGTTCCGTTTCAGGTAGTGCCAATACCTCACAGACAGCTGAAAGGTCTACTACTTTTGCTTCACGGTAACATATTTTGGAGATGAAAACGTCAAAAAGTTGACTTACTTTCCCTGTTTTCATTCACTAATGTATTCTGTCGTCACTGAGGGCAATAGGCAATAATGTCTTCTGGCGTCACTGAGGAATAAATGTTGCACAGAAAGGTGTAATCAGGCTAACAATGTGGTGTTCGCTTTAGAGCCTATTGTAGATATCTCTTTAAACGGTTGGGCTTTATTACAGCAGTCTCATCATAGATTTACTCCCGTATGAAGTTTGTTGTCAACAATCACAGTTCGAAAACAACACTTAACGTTCATAAACGTAATACCAGAAGAAGAAATGTCTTACTCAGTTCTTCACTCGGTCATAATGTGGCACACATAGAAGCGATGTATTCAGCCAAAAAATTCGCTTAAAGGAACTAGAAGTCGTGCATTGTTTCATCCATCTTGGGTCAGCCATTAGCGACACGGGAAGCTGTGAATATGAGATAAAAAGACGGATCACTCTAGGGCGAGTGGCTATGAAGAAGCTCATCGAGATCTGGCAGGACAGAGCAGTAACGACCACTACAAAGGTCCGGCTTGTTGAAACACTCCTGTTTTCCGTCTTCTTTTATGGCTGCGAGACACGGACCCCTAAAGCCAGAGACAAACAGCACATCGATGCATTTGAGTACTGCTGGCAAAGGATGCTGCGCGTAAAAATGGACTCAAAGAAGAACAATGTGTCCCTTACTGAGAAACTCAATATCTCCGCGCGCCTTTCTTCACGGATCAACCAAAAAAATTCTCCAGTTCTTTGGCTATACAGTATTGTGAGAAGAAATGGAGAAAACCTGGGGAAAATAATCATGGAAGGAAAGTTCGAGGGCGAGAGACCGAGAGGAAGACTGATAAAATCGAGAAGATCTTGGATCTACCTCTTCAGCAGGTTCTAAGAGAAGATGGTAACCGTCCGGAATGGAGACGCTTCATTCATGAAGTCACGACGCTCAACAATGAGCACTTGTGATGACGTAAATTAAAGGTGGTGGTGGAGGGTGTGGGGAGATAGGAAAGGACAGGGACTGCTGATGTCAGCTGTGTCGTGACTTCATGCAGAATCAGAAACGACGAGTGAAAATGTGTACCATACCAGGATTCAAACCCAGGATCTCCGGCTTACAAAGCAGTTGCGTTCACCAGTGCGGCACCGGCACACAGTGTTCATCGCAATTGCTTGGACTGAGACAGTCTACGCAATTGCCTCTCGGCCGACCCACATTCCCATCTAGCGTTACTGATACATAGTCGCCGTCCATGTCCTCCATGTCCGCTACTTTGTCGTCAAACGAAGTTATGCTTCCGCACTGAAACTGGTGGATTCATTGCCCTTAGAGGCGAATCAGTTATATGAATGCATGTTGCTAGGTAGAAATGTCGGTCGGCTGAGAGGCATGCAAAGACAGTCCGCGCAGTTGCAATAAACATTGTGTTCGGGTGGCGCATTGGTTCACTCAACCGGTCAGTAAGCAGCAACCGGTCAGTAAGCAGGAGATCCCGACTTCGAATCTTGGTCCGGCACACATTTTCACTCGTCGTTGCTGATTCCGCATGAAATCCCGATGCAGCTGACATCAATAGTCCCTTTCCTTAACTTTCTCTCCCCTCCATCTTCATTTTACACAATATGTATCACAGCTGCAGATTCCTAGTGGTTGTTGTTGTTGTTGTTGTGGTCTTCAGTCCTGAGACTGGTTTGATGCAGCTCTCCATGCTACTCTATCCTGTGCAAGCTTTTTCATCTCCCAGTACCTACTGCAACCTACATCCTTCTGAATCTGCTTAGTGTATTCATCTCTTGGTCTCCCTCTACGATTTTTACCCTCCACGCTGCCCTCCAATACTAAATTGGTGATCCCTTGATGCCTCAGAACATGTCCTACCAACCGATCCCTTCTTCTGGTCAAGTTGTGCCACAAACTTCTCTTCTCCCCAATCCTATTCAATACTTCCTCATTAGTTATGTGATCTACCCATCTAATCTTCAGCATTCTTCTGTAGCACCACATTTCGAAAGCTTCTATTCTCTTCTTGTCCAAACTATTTATCGTCCATGTTTCACTTCCATACATGGCTACCCTCCATACGAATACTTTCAGAAATGACTTCCTGACACTTAAATCAATACTGGATGTTAACAAATTTCTCTTCTTCAGAAACGCTTTCCTTGCCATTGCCAGCCTACATTTTATATCCTCTCTACTTCGACCATTATCAGTTATTTTGCTCCCCAAATAGCAAAACTCCTTTACTACTTTAAGTGCCTCATTTCCTAATCTAATTCCCTCAGCATCACCCGACTTAATTAGGCTACATTCCATTATCCTTGTTTTGCTTTTGTTGATGTTCATCTTATATCCTCCTTTCAAGACACTGTCCATTCCATTCAACTGCTCTTCCAAGTCCTTTGCTGTCTCGGACAGAATTACAATGTCATCGGCGAACCTCAAAGTTTTTATTTCTTCTCCATGAATTTTAATACCTACTCCGAATTTTTCTTTTGTTTCCTTTACTGCTTGCTCAATATACAGATTGAACAACATCGGGGAGAGGCTACAACCCTGTCTTACTCCCTTCCCAACCACTGCTTCCCTTTCATGTCCCTCGACTCTTATAACTGCCATCTGGTTTCTGTACAAATTGTAAATAGCCTTTCGCTCCCTGTATTTTACCCCTGCCACCTTTAGAATTTGAAAGAGAGTATTCCAGTCAACATTGTCAAAAGCTTTCTCTAAGTCTACAAATGCTAGAAACGTAGGTTTGCCTTTCCTTAATCTTTCTTCTAAGATAAGTCGTAAGGTCAGTATTGCCTCACGTGTTCCAGTGTTTCTACGGAATCCAAACTGATCTTCCCCGAGGTTGGCTTCTACTAGTTTTTCCATTCGTCTGTAAAGAATTCGTGTTAGTATTTTGCAGCTGTGACTTATTAAGCTGATAGTTCGGTAATTTTCACATCTGTCAACACCTGCTTTCTTTGGGATTGGAATTATTATATTCTTCTTGAAGTCTGAGGGTATTTCGCCTGTCTCATACATCTTCCTCACCAGATGGTAGAGTTTTGTCAGGACTGGCTCTCCCACGGCCGTCAGTAGTTCCAATGGAATATTGTCTACTCCGGGGGCTTTGTTTCGACTCAGGTCTTTCAGTGCTCTGTCAAACTCTTCACGCAGTATCGTATCTCCCATTTCATCTTCATCTACATCCTCTTCCATTTCCATAATATTGTCCTCAAGTACATCGCCCTTGTATAGACCCTCTATATACTCCTTCCACCTTTCCGCTTTCCCTTCTTTGCTTAGAACTGGGTTTCCATCTGAGCTCTTGATATTCATACAAGTCGTTCTCTTATCTCCAAAGGTCTCTTTAATTTTCCTGTAGGCGGTATCTATCTTACCCCTAGTGAGATAGGCCTCTACATCCTTACATTTGTCCTCTAGCCATCCCTGCTTAGCCATTTTGCACTTCCTGTCGATCTCATTTTTGAGACGTTTGTATTCCTTTTTGCCTGTTTCACTTACTGCATTTTTATATTCCTAGTGGTGTCTTTCCGAAAGAACAGACACCATACATTCATATAATAAAATTCTCTGATCGTATACCCAATGAAGTAAACAATTTAGTATATAATGAAAACGACTTCAAACGGAAATCGTGGTGTTTGACAACGTATTCTACTTCATACAATGATTTATGAATGTGTAATAACATGGACCCAGCATGAACCATGGATCTTGCTGGGGCAGGGTGGCTTGCGGGCCTCAACGATATAGTCGTACCGTGGGTGCAACGAGAACCGAAGTGCGTGTGTGGAGTAGTGGCGGACAAGGGGGGGGGGGGGGGGGGGGGGGAGGAAATCAGTGGTGGACTGGGGGGGGGGGGGAGGGGGAGAAGAGGATGGAGTGGACGACCCAGAGCCTCCGATACTGGGAAGCCTACAAATCTTGAGGCCCCCAGGACGATACTATCTTTAGTCAAATATGCCTAACAAGATCGAAATATGTTCAGTAAATATACACTTTGGATGGAGGACCCATCAGATGGCAATTGCCAATAAGTGTGTTCAGAATTTTTACATTTTTCTGTAAAACATTGCGTGAAACTTTCAAACTGTAGAATGATTAGCATTTGAAGGTGACTGCAGAATGAGTCTACTGCCGCCAACGTACATTTCGCGTAAGGACCACGAAGATTGGAGAAATTACGGCTCGTACGGAGCATACAGACAGTCGTTTTTCCTTCGCTCTATTAGTTTTTGATACATTTATCATCTAAACAGGTCCGCTATAACTACAGTTACATCAGTGTAGAAGACAGCATCGTGGAACCAGAATGAGATTTTCACTCTGCAGCGGAGTGTGCGCTGATATGAAACTTCCTGGCAGATTAAAACTGTGTGCCGGACCGAGACTCGAACTCCCTTTTGCCTTTCGCGGGAAAGTGCTCTCCTAACTGAGCTACCCAAGCACGACTCACGCCCCGTCCTCGCAGCTTTACTTCTGCCAGTACCTCGTCTCCTACCTTCCAAATTTTACAGAAGCTCTCCTGCGAACATTGTAGAAGTTCGAGAATCCTTAAGCCGCGTAAAAATAGGAAAAGACGATGGCGCAGTGCGGTGCGGCCTGTGTGAACGTGAAACTGCGCCGCGTTGCACACCGACTGTACTCCGTACCTCAGTTCAGCATAAGAATAAACCTGATGTAAACATTGCACTATGTATCTTCTGTGTTTCCTGGAATCTCATTTCATTTGTGTTTCACGTGGGACTGAAGCCAAGCTGTTTCGAGTACTGTCAAGTATGATAATAAGAATACGTTTTAAGCTGTGCGTTACGCGCTCATCGACTCGGCGATAATACGAGACAACAGCTTTACCGGCGCGTTTGACTTCGACAGTACTGGCCTGTCAGCTGGTACAGCTAACCTGCAGTGACTTGGCCAGCTGCAGTTCACACGTAAAAAGTGGCCAGCAGATGAGCAATACAACTCCGAATATCGCTTAATTTTCACGCAGAGTGAAAAATACACTGCAAAACTTCCACAATACGCTCCTTAGATGACTCGAAAAATGTAACACGTTCTCGTTCTTAGCTGACATACTGTTGTAATTAAAAACAAGAATGATGAAAATTCCTCACTTAACAACAGGGTAATTTCTCTGCGTAAGCTGTGTACAACGTAAGAGAGTACTGGAGGGATTTCACCGTATAGTTATATATTGAAGCCACTGAAGGTAATACTTAGTCAGTCGTCCGGTAATCTCTGAACTCCTTCTATATCTGAATCCGAGGAATGCATTTCCGTACTCGAACTGTCATCTGCTGCGTTGATGACGAAGCTATCAACAACAGCAACCACGAAACCATCCAAGCGCCACATTTTCTCTTCTTTAATGACGTGCTGTCCTGCATCCCGCCAGCATTCGATGGTCGTAAGTGCTGGCCGACTACAGTTGAGACAAAACGCCGCCAAAGTGTAATAGAAACGAAGATGCTAAGGTGGACAGCGGGCCTCACTAAGTTAGATCACGTTTCTAATGACAGCATTAGGAAACAGTTTGGTGTTGCACCGATCCAAGACAAGATGCGTGAGAGTCGTCTTCGATGGTTTGGGCATGTTTCATGGGCCGGTGATGACTCTATTACAAAGGCGAGTTACACACTTGAAGTCGTCGGCAGTAGACCCAAAGGACGACCTAAGCAACGTTGGGCTGATACAATTCATAATGACCTTAAATGCGTGAACATTCATCCAGATGTAGCCAGTAATAGAGTGAAATGGAGACAACAGACCCACGTTGCGGACCCCGCAGGCATGCGGGACAAACGCTGAAGGAAAAGAAGAGTCTCCTGTTTTCTTACATTCAAAAATTAAATCACCACCTTCCACGAAACCGCAGTTGCTATCTATATGCACAATAATCTTTCCATTTCCGTCGGTTTTTTTTTTCTTTTTTATCCCTTGTGATTCTCTGGTGTGGAAAGTTTGCCGGTATTCTGCATTTCTTGCCGCGCATTCAGCACACTTGACACAGAGATACCAGTAAATTAAGATATTTCCGCAATCTGCCGAATCGCTAGCGACGGATACTTTTCTGTAAACTTGCTAAACACATTCAGAACAATCAGTTTCTCGCCTCTTTTTAGTGGTATTCCACGCGCGCGTTTCATGACAGAGCAGGAAGTAGCCTCAGCCATTTTCACAGTAAGTATTAACATCACGACAATAAGAGCATAACAGTACCCACCAGTGGTAGCACACTGGACTCGTATTCGGGAGGACGACGGTTCAATCCCGCGTCCGGCCATCCTGATTTAGGTTTTCCGTGATTTCCCTAAATCGCTCCAGGCCAATGCTGGGATGGTTCCTTTCAAAGGGCACGGCCGACTTCCTTCCCCATCCTTCCCTAATCCGATGAGACCGATGACCTCGCTGTTTGGTCTCTTCCCCCAAAACAACCAACCAACAGTACCCACACTGCGACTGTACAAGATTTTTGAAATAAAAACTACATAGCTAGTGTATGACTAAGAAAAACGTGGATGCCTGTTAATACATTACAAGATCTTAAATTATCTTTTGCAATAACACAACAGTATGATATATACACTACTGGCCATTAAAATTGCTACACCACGAAGACGACGTGCTACAGACGCGAAACTTAACCGACAGAAAGAAGATGCTGTGATACGCAAATGATTAGCTTTTCAGAGCATTCACACAAGGTTGGCGACGGTGGCGACACCTACAACGTGCTGACATGAGGAAAGTTTCCAACCGATTTCTCATACACAAACAGCAGTTGACCGGCGTTGCCTGGTGAAAAGTTGTTGTGATACCTCGTGTAAGGAGGAGAAATGCGTACCATCACGTTTCCGACTTTGATAAAGGTCGGATTGTAACCTATCGCGATTGCGGTTTATCGTATCGCGATATTGCTGCTCGCGTTGGTCGAGATCCAATGACTGTTAGCAGAATATGGAATCGCTGGGTTCAGGAGGGTAATACGGAACGCCGTGCTGGATCCCAACGGCCTCGTTTCACAAGCAGTCGAGATGACAGGCACCTTATCCGCATGGCTGTAACGGATCGTACAGCCACGTCTCGATCTCTGAGTCAACAGATGGAGACGTTTGCAATACCATCAGCACAAACAGTTCGACGACGTTTGCAGCACCATGGACTATCAGGTGGGAGACCATGGCTGTGGTTACCCTTGACGCTGCATCATAGGCAGGAGTGCCTGCGATGGTGTACTCAATGACGAACCTGGGTGCACGAATGGCAAAACGTCATTTTTTCGGATGAATCCAGATTTTGTTTACAGCATCATGGTCGCATCCGTGTTTGGCGACATCGCGGAGAACGCACATTGGAAGCGTGTATTCGTCATCGCCGTACTGGCGTATCAGCCGGGGTGATGGTATGGGGTGCCATTGGTTACACGTCTCGGTCACCTCTTGTTCGCATTGACGGCACTTTGAACAGTGGACGTTACATTTCAGATGTGTTACGACCCATGGCTCTACCCTTCATTCGATCCCTGCGAAACCCTACATTTCAGCAGGATAATGCACGACCGCATTTTGCAGATCCTTTATGGGCCTTTCTGGATACAGAAAATGTTCGACGGCTGCCCTGGCCAGCACATTCTCCAGATCTCTCACCAACTGAAAACGTCTGGTCAATGGTGGCCCAGCAACTGGCTCGTCACAATACGCGTCACTACTCTTGATGAACTGTGGTATCGTGTTGAAGCTCCATGGGCAGCTGTACCTGTACACACCATCCAAGCTCTGTTTGACTCAATGCCCAGGCTATCAAGGCCGTTATTATGGCCAGAGATGGTTGTTCTGGGTACTGATGTCTCAGGATCTATGCACCCAAATTACGTGAAAATGTAATCACATTTCAGTGCTAATATAATATATTTGTACAATGAATACCCGTTTGTCATCTGCATTTCTTCTTGGAGTAGCAATTTTAATGGCCAGTAGTGTATAAGTAGGACCAATTTCCAAGAGCGTAACAACACTGGTGTACGTGTGCTTCGGCTGCTGACCAATCATCGCGTTTGTGTTTGATTTATCAGGTTTATTCTTATGATGAACGGAGTATAATTCCGCGCTGTATCGGTGCAATGAAAATGGTTTGTTCTAGGGATGTCGGATATCGTTGAAGCAATCGGTTTTCAGTTACACCGTTTTTTTCGACGCCAGTTTAACCTGTTAAAACCGGTCAAACTTACCGGTTTCTGAAATAACCGATTTTCGGTTTTTATTCCTATTATTTCCTGTAATAAACGTAGAAATCAAACGAAGATTGAAAAATTTTTGCTTCAGTTGCAAGGTACATAGAATCAAAATATTACATTAAATAGATAAATAGAAGAAAACTTAGTCCGGCCACCGTTTGCTGCTTTCCTCGGCAAGTGAAAGTGGTTGAATACTACATTAAAAAAATCTGTAGTATTCTCTTCTTGATTAAAGTTTTTTGGAACTCTGCTCAAAAATCATGCTGTAACCTGTGATCATACCATTATTTGGATATTATGAATAGTCAATACTAAAGGGTGAAAATGAGGTTGAAGAACTTTGTTTTTTCATGTAAATTTGTCCGTTTTCAGGGGCTACAAGCAGATAAAGGCATATTATGTAGAAACAGACAGCAGATCAGCCACGTTCTCCTTTTACTGTATACTATGAATGAGTTGTTGTTGTTAAGTTTTTAATTTATTGCTATTATCATAATTTCTTTCCTCTTCTATTATTTCATAGAAGTGACGGGCAAATCTTTAATATTTTAAACCAAATGAAGCACTGTACTTCATTGCTGCCTCACTCTGTAAAAATATTTCCAGACTAGGGTTGGTGCCACTCTGCAATACAACGGATGACCAGTAAGTCTTCCACACCGCACGTGCACGCTTACCCTAAGCCAAGACACACAGCAACAGACACATTATTCTCTCAGCAATGCTGTACCAATTCTTATGTCATGTGTTTGTTACCCACTTCTAACTGTTGGCGTTCTTTAAATAGCACTGATCCGTTTCCAAATTTTTATAACAACGAAACATCTTAAACCAATGCAAATTTTACGAATACAAATTACTCCTTTTTTAAAGAAGGTTTATTTAAAAACGAAACATTTTAGCGCAGCTGCTATGGCTAATTGATGTTTCGATTTTTACTCGGTTGTAAGCAAAAAACAAAAACATCTGTTACAGCCGAGACCAAATACTCAAAAACATCGGTTATTCGGAGCTAAAATACCGGTGTCGGTTTTAACCGGTCTGATTTTCCATCCCTAAGTCGTTCGTGTGCGTCTCGGTTTTGGACGGCGTTTCTCGCCGCTATTATTGACTAGTAATCTACTCTGTAGGAATCAGCATTGGTTTCGAAAAAGGCGATCGTGTCAAACCCAGCTCGCGCTATTCGTCCACGAGACTCAAGAGGGCCATACACACGGGCTCCCAGGTAGATTCCGTGTTTCTTGACTTCCGCAAGGCGTTTGATACAGTTCCCCACAGTAATTTAACGAACAAAGTAAGAGCATATGGACTGTCAGGCCAATTGTGTGATTGGATTAAAGAGTTCCTAGATAACAGAACGCAGCATGTCATTCTCAATGGAGAGAAGTCTTCCGAAGTAAGAGTGATTTCAGGTGTGCCACAGGGGAGTGT
The DNA here is from genome assembly GCF_023864345.2 of Schistocerca serialis cubense. Classification (NCBI taxonomy): domain Eukaryota; kingdom Metazoa; phylum Arthropoda; class Insecta; order Orthoptera; family Acrididae; genus Schistocerca; species Schistocerca serialis. The sequence goes on from NC_064643.1 coordinate 348,043,533, forward strand.
CGTAGGACCGTTGCTATTCACAATATACATAAATGACCTTGTGGATGACATCGGAAGTTCACTGAGGCTTTTTGCGGATGATGCTGTGGTATATCGAGAGGCTGTAACAATGGAAAATTGTACTGAAATGCAGGAGGATCTACAGCGAATTGGCGCATGGTGCAGGGAATGGCAATTGAATCTCAATGTAGACAAGTGTAATGTGCTGCGAATACATAGAAAGAAAGATCCCACATCATTTAGCTACAATATAGCAGGTCAGCAACTAGAAGTAGTTAATTCCATAAATTATCTGGGAGTACGCATTAGGAGCGATTTAAAATGGAATGATCATATAAAGTTGATCGTCGGTAAAGCAGATGCCAGACTGAGATTCATTGGAAGAATCCTGAGGAAATGCAATCCGAAAACAAAGGAAGTAGGTTACAGTACGCTTGTTCGCCCACTGCTTGAATACTGCTCAGCAGTGTGGGATCCGTACCAGATAGGGTTGATAGAAGAGATAGAGAAGATTCAACGGGAAGCAGAGCGCTTCGTTATCGGATCATTTAGTAATCGCGAAAGCGTTACGGAGATGATAGATAAACTCCAGTGGAAGACTCTGCAGGAGAGACGCTCAGTAGCTCGGTACGGGCTTTTGTTGAAGTTTCGAGAACATACCTTCACCGAGGAGTCAAGCAGTATATTGCTCCCTCCTACGTATATCTCGCGAAGAGACCATGAGGATAAAATCGGAGAGATTAGAGCCCACACAGAGACATACCGACAATCCTTCTTTCCACGTACAATACGACACTGGAGAAGTGATAGAGGTACTCAAAGTACCCTCCGCCACACACCGTCAGGTGGCTAGCGGAGTATGGATGTAAATGTAGATCTAGATACACACTGAAACATTGCTGCGCACATACGAACATTCTGCGCCGTTTGTGCACGGCGCTGCGATACGTGGCGCGTCCGATATGGACGCGGCTTTAGGGTTTTTTTTTTTTAATGTCGGGCAAGATTGCAGAGGATATGTGAAAAGGTTTCAACAGCAGCTGGAGAAGGATGGGATGGATATTATGCTCAATGTTATGACAATACTGTTCAATATCAGGTGTACATACACTGATGACCAAAACAGTATGACCTCCTGCTTAATAGCTTGTTTACTCGTCTTTGGAAGGAAATACATTACTGATTCTGCGTATCAGGGATCCGACTTTGTTGTGAAGGTGTGTGGCATTAGATGTCTACGCACAGTTAATGTAATTCGCGTAAATAACGGGCCCCGATTTGCGTACATAGTGATGGCGCCCGATAGCGACCCAGATGGGTTCCATAGGTTTTACATCATGCGAATTTGGTCGCTCAGACATCGATGTGAGTTCATTATAATGTTTCTCAAACCACTGCAGCACGGTTCTGGCTCCGAGACACGGACAATTATACTGCTGGAAGATGACATCCCTGTCGGGGAAGACATCAAGCATCAAGGGATAGAGCTGGATAGCAGCTGTCAGTGTGTCTTCGATTACTACCACAGGTCCGATGTCTCCCATGGCATAATACTGCTCCCAGCAGCCTGCGTCCGTGGCGCGCTGCACGTTTCGAGCCGCCGTTCAGCTCAAATGGCTCTGAGCACTATGGGACTTAACTTCTGAGGTCATCAGTCCCCCAGAACTTAGTACTACTTAAACCTAACCAACCTAAGGACATCACACACATCCATGCACGAGGCAGGATTCGAACCTGCGACCGTAGCGGTCGCGCGGTTCCAGACTGTAGCGCCTAGAACTGCTCGGCCACTCCGGCCGGCTCCGTTCAGCTCGATGACGGCGTTAGTGGAGATGACCATCCACGTAGTGTAGCAAAAATGTAATTTAACCGAGGATCTGACACGTTTCCATTGATCGACGGTCGAATCCCGATGGTCCTACGCCCACTGCAATCGTAATTCTCGATGTCGTTGGGTCAACATGTGAATACCTACGGTTGGTCTTCTGCCAGCTCCATTTTCAACAGTGTACGATGAACGGTGTGCTCCAGAACACTTGTGCGAGCACCAGCATTCTTTCAGCAGAGATGCCACAGATCCTACTTTACAGAGCAGACAAGCTACCGAACCCCACGTTCTGTGAAGAGTCGTGGACATCCAACCATTTAGCGCCTAGTGGTGGTATTTTACTGTGCTTCTACCTCTTTCCATACAACAATAGCACGTGAGCATTCGACCAGCTTCGCCGCTTCGAGATACTTCAAAAAACGGTTCAAATGGCTCTGAGCACTATGGGACTTCTGAGGTCATCAGTCCCCTAGAACTTAGAACTACTTAAACCTAACTAACCTACAGGCATCACACATATCCATCCCCGAGGCAGGATTCGAACCTGCGACAGTAGCAGCAGCGCGGTTCCGGACTGAAGCGCCTAGAATCGCTCGGCCACCACGGCCGGCTAAACTGTAGGGAAGTTAGATTTATTCTTCTCTTTTACATATAGAGATGAATTACTTGTAAAAAGAAACAGGAAAAAGTTTGAAATGTTTGATACTCACTGAAGCGCTCTTTGCAATTTAGTTAAAGTCGTAAGAGAAAACGTGGAAATAATTGTAAGCACTTTGGAATATATGCAAGATCTATCCGTCGCGAATCTCGATGCCAGATTTGCAGCGTGTTTGCTCCTTCCAGATGTATGTGATTTTATGACCTGCATCAGCTTTTGCTGCACGAACCTGGAGGAAGTAAATTTAGTCCAACAATATCTACAGTCTCCAAAAACATTTTGGATACGGACTCGCTAAATGGAAAACCCTGATTGCAGTTTTAGTGAAGGAACAAACTGCAGTTATAGACAACGCAGCCAACTTCTCGCATTAATAATGCAATGTTGTGGGTATTAACATTGACCGACGAAGAAGAAAGTGAGTGAATATAACAACGCCTGGAGAACTAGCCCTTGACGCCGGATTATCGATTCAAGAAGAAGTTCGTCGATCAGTGTTTGAATGCATTGGCCAATTTATACAAGAATGTCATAACAATACACGGCCATAGAGGTAACCACCAAAATTTTCCGAATTGTTCAAACGAAATTTCTGCTTGAAGTTTTGTACTGCGCAACCCTTTAGACACCACTACCTCGTGGGGAATATACTGTTTGAACAGCCTCTAACAGCACTTCAATACTTAGGTGGAAAGCAACGTCAGACAATGTAGCTCACTCTCGTAATATTATACAACAATAAGTTGTCCTTGCCTACACTCAACAACGTAATCTGTGTGACTTGAAATAATCGTCTGTACTAACACAACGAGGTCACGTAAGATTTGATATTCAGCTTCTCACGCCATAAATCACACTACAGGTCGCTACACCACTATGTAGCCGGCTGGTGTGGCCGAGCGGTTCTAGGCGCTATAGTCTGGAACCGCGCGACCGCTACGGTCGCAGGTTCGAATCCTGCCTCGGGCATGGATGTGTGTGATGTCCTTAGGTTAGTTAGGTTTAGGTGTTCTAAGTTCTAGGGGACTGAGGACCTCAGAAGATAAGTCCCATAGTGCTCAGAGCCATTTGAACCATCACTGTGTTGAAAAGGATGGACACAATAACACACTTCGTGGTATAATGGGGTCAGTGGTAGCTATCTGGATATTAATTACAACGCATCTGACTATCAGGGTTCACTAGGTTCGAAAGATAAACTACCACCAAAGCTAGTATCAGTCATCAGAAAAATAGTAAATGCGAGAGTCTACGAGGAGAAGGAATGATGTATTTACTTTACCAAGCTTCATGAAGGAGTAAATATACTGCGAAGCAATAGTTAAAACGTCCATCTCCTTAAACAGATGTCTGCAAGATGATCGTCGATGAGCACCATATGTTGAGAAATGAAGACCTCCTTTCTCAAAGATGATTTACCCCAGAATATTATACCTGGTGGTTACACACAAACTGACGGTGTTCCGAGTGCTGCAGTACAGGTTGTGTATATCGCAGGATGCTGATACATGTTAAGTATGTTCATTTATCGATGCGTCCACAGAGTATACTGAATAAATAATAGCTCTACTTTTTGCCACCGGATGAAAAATGGAGCTGCAAGCAGTCAGAATGTGGTGTGGGTGTAAGAAAATGGGAGGAAGGATCAAACTCATGATAATGCTCGTTCTGACACGTTTATTAGGATATGCACAAGTTGCAACATGTGTTAAACATTGTCTCCTGAATCAGGGACATCTTGCATCTGTAGTATGGCATGGTTGACATTCCTCGCAGCATATCTGGTGCAATCAGAGCGATATGTCGTCGTATGCTGTCCTTCAGATCAGGAAAAATCCGGATAGATTCCTGATAGACTCGATCTTTCAGATATCTCCAGTCAACAAGTCACGTCGATTTAGTAGGGAGATCTGTAAGGCCACACATCTTGAAATCGTCCAGAGATGATTCGTTCATTAGCGAAGTTTTCTCGATGCAGATCTTCCGCATGGCAAGCGACATATGGTGTAGCCCCATCTTGCATGAAAATAGTTCCGTGGGCATGGTTGCATTCTTACAACGCTAGAATTACACGTTTTACAAGAAGGTCCTTACAACGTTCAGATATCACTGTACACCAAACAGGCCCTCATCGCAGAAAAGCGGACTGAGAACGAAGGAGCTTGTGTAACCACACCACACAGTCACATAAGCTGAGTGCAGTGGCTGTTTCTGCTCAGCACGTGACGGAGTGAAACCCTATCTGCAACATTTCGGTGCATTCACAGCACCGTGCGGAGTAAAATGTGGCTCGTCCGTCCAAAGAATATTTTCCAGCCACATGTCATCCATTTCCATGCGTGCCAAAGAACTAGCAAAGTCACGCCGTTGCAACCTATCTTAGGGCTTTATTTCGTGCACATTGTGACTCTTTTAGGGATACCAGTGTAAAATGCGCCGCAAAATCTTTTGAACTGCTGACCAGGAGAGAGACAATTTCAATGAAACAGCTGGAGCACTAGCTACAGGATCCGAGGCATTTGCCGCACGATCGTCTGTAGCTGTAACAACTTCATCTATAACTGCCTTGGGTACAGGCCGCTTCCCTCTGTTGCACCACCAAATCGAACTGTTCCTGCAGATTTCCCGAGTATGTTCTTTAGCTCATTTATTGACATAGGGCCTCTTTGTAGCTGATTCTGTCAGCGATATTCCCGCAATACAGCCCTGCTATTTCTGCCGTTCTGATATAACAGCTTTACCAGCGGTGCACGATTTTCCTTGTGTTTCATACGGGAAACTTCACCTTCTTAACCCTTTACAGTACACCAACCGTCACTTCTTAAAAGAAATCAACACGCATCACCGAGGACAAATAGCATACTGGCGTCAAAACAGGAAACATTTCACATTCTGACGGCTTATAGCGCTATAGTTTCACTTGGTGGTAAAAAGTAGAACATTTGTTTTTTTCAGCATAGTCCGCGAGCGCACCGGTTAACACTCGGACGCCCAGACTTTGTCTGCCCCTCGAACGCCCAGAGGGGTCATTTTGACCTCTACCATTTAAAAAAAAAAAAAAAGCTTTCTGGACTATTATTCCGAAATTTTAAGCACTTTTTATACTTTAATGTTTAGAAGATTTATAGCCATTTCAGATACAGAGTTGTGAATAAAAAGGGCACGAATTATATTATTTATTGACACATAAACAAATTTCACTGAACCTGGTAACACCCAAACAAGTGTAAGCAAGTGACAGGCTTTTCTTTGTTCTAAATTTATAATAAATTGAACTCTTCAAGTGCACAGAAATTTCAGCTACTTCATTGTTTAACACAATTGACACATTTGTATTCAGTTTCCTCTGTACGTTTTCCACAAAACATCTTACAAACACTGCACTTGGAAATAGTTTTATTACATTTGCAGAATTTGAAAACTTGACATTTATGGCACATCTGTGCCACTTCGATTTCATCTTCATTTTCATTCTTTTCGTACTTTTCTGTGGGCATACGAGGAAAGCGACTCTTCACATACTCAGAGCGTAGTTCATCTGCAAGCTGCTGAATAAAATGTCTTCTTTTGATCTTCTTCCCAGTAACAGCCCTAAATACTACATACGCATTTATTCCTGAGGTCAAGGATATTGTAGAAGGAGTGCAGTAGCCATTCTTCTTGAGGAAACCTTGAATGAATACTGCCTCGCCATTTTGTGTACTACGTCAACCCCAAATTTTGTTTTGTTGTAATAACATACAAAAAAATTGTTCAAATGGCTCTGAGCACTATGGGACTTAACTTCTGAGGTCATCAGCCCCCTAGAACTTAGAACTACTTAAACCTAACTAACCTAAGGACATCACATACATCCATGCCCGAGGCAGGATTCGAACCTGCGACCGTAGCGGTCGCGCGGTTCCAGACTGTAGCGCCTAGAACCGCTCGTCCACTGCGGCCGGCTAATAACATACAGTTTATGGAGTTTTTTTCTCACTGGTATTTATGGTAACACTAGGATGAAGGGAAGACATTACTAGTACATTTTTTGCTTCCTTGCCTTGATAGTCTAGGAAATACCATGTTTTAAAACTTTTGAGAAATACAGACGTCTCTTCAAGGACTTCAGAGCATGTTGTAATTCTTTTCTTGCTCTATTTACTGTCCCTACAGTGGAGGTTGAGTTTTCTTTCAATTTTTTGGCTAGTTTGAGTGAAGTGATTTTCTGAAGTGACATTTCTGCCTTTGCCCAGAAATGGTTCCATAATACGCATCACCACATAATCTGAAACCCTTTCATCCTGGGATTGCGCAGTATACTTACCAAGATAAGCCAAACCATTGAGTATATACTTGCTTTCAACATATACAGCTAACCAGTATTTTTGCCAATACTCGTCAGGCTTTGAAGCCATGAATTGTGTGAACGGGCACCTAGTTTTACTTGGGATAAGATGGTCGTCTGATTTTATGCCACTTCCAGGTTTGTAACACATTGTACAGTTTTCTATGAATTTGTTCCAGACAGCTGAAACCGATGCAAACTTATCATGCTGTAATCGTACAGAGCATGTATACTTCTCGTCGCACCCCAGGAATCTCACAGTCTCACAGAATCTCTTTCTACTCATCGTTTCCACACAAAATAGTAGGCCCCAGGAAACTGACTATAAGCTGTAAAGGTCTTTACTTCGGCAACGACCCACACCACGAGCATAAATAATTGCAATAAATGCTTCTAGTTCTTGAGTGGTCATTGACCAGCTGTCATTTCCTAGTATTCTGTGTGCCTCTGTTACAGTACATTTAGAGATATATTTGATTATATAATAGTCTATGAACAAGTGCCAAGCACTTGATACAAGTTCATCACTTACATTTCTTTCTCTATGTGGTGCAGGTACAGGAGATTCTCTCAAAATATTGGGATTAGGAAGACGACCACGTAGTGAATTAGGCACTGCTTCTAGCCAGACTGTTCTATCAGGAGCAACTTCTTTATGTCTTTCATCAGGCGATGAAGAAGCAGTCACTTGTTCAACATTCGGAGGAAGAAGATTATCTCCTCTTCTGTTACATGATTCTTCTCGATCTGTAGAGCACGAATAATAGAACAAATGTAAGAAAGCCACCATAAAATCTAAATTAAGTTCAGTAACATTATATGTAGATAAGAATATGATGACTATAAATTAGCAGCAATAATAATAACATACTTACTAGACTGTAAACTTCCATTATCTGTATGAGGAATCAGAATCATTAGTATTAGATGATTCATCTTCTCTCAATGTCTGCAGTAAAAACTCTTCCTCTGAATCGTCAGAAAAAAGTTCGCCACCAACTGAAGTACACTCCGTAATTCTTTGTAACTCTGCGATAAACTCTCCATCTTGTAAATACTCTTTCCGATTCATTTCAATCTTCAGCTCACAATCACCTTCGAAAGACTGGTTCTTACAAGGGAATGACGAACAATTGTGAACCGAGTTCATTGTCCTCATTTCATACGGCAATAATATGAACGAAAGTAAATTATTGCACTACAGAGTAAAGTAGCCGAGGCTTGAGAATGCATGAGATAAATGTATGGCATATTTATAAACAAAATTATAGCTTTTTTCTAAAGGGGTCAATATGACTCCTCTGGGCATTAGAAGTAAAACTGGAAAAAAGTGATAATCAATTAGACGAAATCACTGTTTTTTATATAATGAAAGTACATGTCAAATAAATAAATGTCACGAAAGTAAATCTCGCTTGAATCATGGCTGTTGATATACCACATTACTGTTCCATTGGGCAGCCATGAGCTGTTGAATTAGATACGTGTCTGGCAACGACTTTATGACGCCAGCTAGGTATTGCTCGAGGCCCAAGACAAATAAGGTCTCTGCAACGAACTTGTGACGTCACACTAGTCAGCTTGTTCGCCACACTTCGGGAACGCTCGGTTCCGTGCAGGGCCCACGAGAAATCATTTATAATTGAAACGATACCCACTAAAGATCTTAACAATGTCTTAACAAGGTCTTAACGACCGAAAAGGGTCATTTTGACCTCTCTAGGCGTTCGAGTATTAATGAACATAGAAGGTGACAATTATTGAACTATATGGGAAAAAAAGTAAATTGGTTACAAACTATGGCGTACACACAGTTTATTCAAGAAGTAAACGTCACTACAGATCCTCGGATTTAGGTTATGACATGTTCGATATTCCTGCCATCATTGACGATGATGTGGCGCAAACGAATAGCGAAATTCTGCATGACCCGCTGAAATGTCGGAACATCGATGCTGTCGATGGCCTCCTGAATGGGTGTTTTAGCTCAGCAATGGTTTTGGGGTTTTTGCTGTACACCTTGTCTTTAATATAGCCCCACGAAAGGGAGTAGCATGTGTTCAGATCCGGAGAATATGGCGGCCAATCGAGGTCCTGTCAGTGGCTCTGGGTATCCCAGAGCCAGAATGTGGTCCCCAAAGTGCTCCTCCAGGACATCACTCTTCTACTTCGATGAGGTCGAGCTCCGTCTTGCAAGAACCACATCTTGTCGGAATCAGGGTCACTTTGGATAATGGGGATGAAATCGTCTTCCAAAATCTTCACGTACCGTTCAGTAGTCACCGTGCGATCAAGGAAAATATCGCACCGATTATTCCGTGACTGGACATTGCACACCACACAATCACCCGTTGAGGGTGAAGAGACTTCTCGATGGCGAAATGCTGATTCTCAGTCCCCCAAATGCGCGAATTTTGCTTATTAACGAACCCATCTAAATGAGAGTGGTCTTCGTCGCTAAACTAAACCATACAGCACATACTAATTCGTATCATGCCCCGCGGCCAACCGTGCAGTTTGAACGCCCTAACACAAATCATTCAGTAGTTGTGACGATTTTATTTCAAATAGTTCAATAATTGTCACCCTATACCTACGATGTTTCAGTGTCCTGCGTTATATAAAGCGCGCATCGCAGCACTCGGAACACATCAGTTTAATTATAAACACCTGGTGCCATAAATTATTGAATGACAATACACGAAATATGTTAATTCATTGATTTGTCTCCCTCAGAGATTTGCAATGATGTGAAGTGCAAATGTGACTGGACTGGTTTGTTCAGTATTTGTAAAATATGTATTTTCTTCAATTTAAATTCTCGTCAATATGAACACATACAATTTTCGAATTCTCGGCGCTAGTTATTATTTCGTTTCCATGTTACACTTATCATTGGTGTACTACGTCTAGATATGCGGAACTGAATATGTTGTGTCTTTTCCTATTTGAAAGTGTAACCACTTATGGAAAACCTCTCGATAATATTTTTAAGTGCTTTATTTACCATTTCTTCTCATGTATGTTCGGACTGATTACACTAGTAGGGTAAGCCGCAAGAAGGACTAACTCTGCTTGTTGCACATTAGAGGGCCTTGCTGTATATTATAGACAAGATCACATACAAATTGAATGATACAGTCTTTCTTCTGTATTCCAGACATAAAAGAAGTGAAATTTCTTTGTTCGCTATTCTTCCTGGTGTTGCAATTTAAGCGGGGAGCATTGCTTTAACACGAACAAAAATAAATACTAATGCTACGTTCAGTAAATGGACGTGTTGCATGACCTATCCTGAGCACTCCAATTCTACAATTTTTTTTTATTGGGCTGCAGCGCATGGCAGACCGAGCTGCCTTCAGAGTAGCAGCTGCACTGTGCAGGCAGAGTGTTCCCCTGGCGGAGGTGAGTCAAAACGACAGATGGCGATGAGTTGAAGCGCACGTGGAGCAACGACATGGGAAGCAGCGCTGTTTGCCAGGCAGACACGGAGTGAAAGCACACACCACCTAGCAGGAAAGGCGCTGCTGAACACGTGGAAAATGTTGAGACAAGACTGATAATTTTAAATGTGAAATACGTTGCTACCGCCTCAGAATGAGGGTTTTTCCAAACAACGTTGCAGAAGTACTCATTCCCATCAGAGCATAATCCTCTGCCTCAATCCATCAGTCAGCAACTAACTCTCTTTTCAGTGGCAGGAACCCGACTCTGGAATGATCTTCGCCACTCCATCACAGAACTGAATGATATTTCCAGCTTTATAAGACAGTTAATGACGTATCTACTGAAAGAAAAAGAAGTCTAGCTGTATCCAGTACGCAACCCTTGTCGCATCACCACTAAATATCCTTCTTTCCAGCACGACCTGCCTCACTTCTCAAAGCTCTTAGTTGATGCAGTTTACGTAAGTTTCTCTCCCTCAGAACTCACCATCATCATTATTATTATTAGCAGTAGTAGTATAAGCAGCAGCAGCAACGGTAGTAGTGTCGCTAGCATTAACACTACTAGCACTTATTAGTCCTATTTACATCATTATTAGATACATTCAAACCGTGTTTTAAATCATTTTGAGTACTAATAACACAATTTATTACTATTTATAATATTAAAATTATCGTCATTTCTTAAATAACTAAGTTGTAAGATGTACCGAATGTGTAAAATCTTGGTCCGATGCAAAAGAAGGCCTGATGATACTCAACTGACTAGATTTGATAAATAAACGAGTAAAACAGACGTGCCTCTGCACAAGGGAAAATATTACATGACCAGAATGTTTCGCTATTATCGTAGACTGTTAGGTTTATCTTCATGACTTCGCAAATTGCAAACAATCAACTGTGTACAAGTCTACGTTTTGGTACTTTTTGTTTGATAGCAGAACGTGGAACCCTAAGGCATCGAATTTTTCTTAATAACACAGTGTGTCTGAGGAGTCCCCATACCTCAGATCAGAACAGTATATTGTGTATCGGAGTACGTACATACAAAATCTACGAGTCCAGCGGATATGTTTGTGCACCATTGTCTCTTACACAGAGATCTTGTGTCTCCATGTCCTCTATGTCTCGCGGACTCTCAGGGGTTATGTTTCGAAAGACTTTCTCGACATTTTGCGCTTTTCTTCATTACTCTGGAACCGTGCTGAGCCACATGAGACTTATTTTCCATAATGAGTTGTGAGTTAAGGCCCAGTTTCTTGGTGGCTATATCAATGGGGCTATATCAATAGCTGAGCCATGACCAATCTAGCGACCTCGAAATTGTTCATCACGGAACTCACACATTTGAGCAGCGAAGTGTGCTGCAGTTCTGTTCTGCGTCTTTGAGCTGATGCATTAAACACGTTTGCAGCATGTCCGAATAAGAATTTCCGTTCATATGGCCTTCAAGAAAAAGTGATCCCTTCAAGTATCGTGATGAAAACCCGACCCATATCATAACATGAGACTGTTTCCTTCCCATGTCTTGCACATGACTGGGATTTTCCTTACACCAGAAAACCACATTCCTTCTCTGTGAATTGCGACAAAGCTCATAACTATCAAAAAATAATAATCTTGAGGGGACGCGGTACACCTTATCATGGAAAGAGCTTATGCCCCCATGTATACCAAGAACAATGGGGTCTTATTAAGTTTCCTTGGTGTATACCCCACGGAGTTGGACGACATGCCGACGAAGAACACGTCAAACCCAAAGTTTTTAACGAGCATTACTTGGATGAAAGAACTCATGGAGAATAAGAAATCAACTGGATAAAGATTTCAAAAATCGATGAGCAACACTTCATGGTTTTTCCAACTAAAGGAAAATAGCGGAAAATCATACACGTACTGATAGCAGGATCAAAATTAAAACCACGGAAGAGGAGCGAACGAGGAGGAGTGAGAGAATGGAGAAGTATTTCTTTATAAATTTTATATTCCACGGTCGCTGCACAGAAAGGGAACCTTATGGAGCCCAAAATTCAAAACGTTATTTAATCAGAAGCTCTCGGTGGTTCTTAAATATGACATTCTCCAAATATAAACATAAAACAATAAAAAAAACGAAGTATTACTAGAGGTAGTCATACAATTTTAATTCATCTGGAAAAAGTAAAGATACATTATTGTTATACACTACTTCAGTCCAAACTATTGCGAAAACGGATTTGACCAAAGTTCAGATGATGACTTTAAATGCTTCAGGTGTTGTTCAGCATTGTTCCTCCCTACTTGAGTACAGCGCACAGAACGTTCATACAACCACGTCAGACCATCAGAAAAGTCATTTATTGGGGTGTTGATCAACTCGAGTGTCATATTGGATTCAGTACCTGCTAAGTCGTCAAAGCGTTGACCGTTCGTGAGAATTTCTGCGCTTTACTCGTTTTTTAGTAGGTGCGTATTGATAACCAGTCTCGTCATATGTGGTGCTTTTTTATCTTTTATTTATTTATTATTTTCAAATTGCACTTCAAGTGACGGCAGGCGTTCAAACGCCGTTGTTTCAGTCCGGGAGTCAATGTTTGCGGGACAAACTCAGCACACACTTTTCTACGTAAGATTCTGGAGAATAGCTTGAACACTTGATTTAGTGATGCTGCTCCACTGCGACTTCTTACGCAACACTGACGCGCTACAGCCGAACATCCACTACTTAATACTGACTGCTTACACCTGACGGTCGGATGCACATGTGTTGTTCGCAGCTATTAGTTTGAGCTGCGATCGTACAGGGCTGACGTCGTTAAGGTCCCAGAAATTAAATCGCTCTCGGAACTTATTGGACGGTTGGTATAACTTTTTTTTTTTTAAACACGTAACTGTCTACCTGTCTACAGACCTGGTAGACATAAAAATCTACAGTGAAAAGGTAACAAATCGCTCATTGATAGTTTTCAACATCTGTCACGACAATTTGTCCAAATCAAAGGTCGCTGCCCGGTGGACTTCGCGACTGGTCAAATTCACTCAAAAAGCCAGCGGAATCGAGCCCGCGGTAGAAAATTTGCAGCTATGTCCGGCCAATCCAGACGTCTCGCCACTTAATGATCTTACGTGAGTGCTGCTTGTATTACTATGACCCAGAGCCAAAGGAGAAAATTAAGAATGTTAATGATATGTTGGTAAATGTGCCAACACCTTGTAGATAGAGGAGGCCGAAATGGAAGCTATCTAACGCAGACGGGCGTGAATTCTGGAACAGAATAAGTAGTGAATTCTAATAAGAAAAGTATGCAGCTCCTCGAATACTTAACTTTATTCGATCCTTGTGGTACATCGCTCTTGATAATACAATTAAGACTATCTTCAGATACGGTTAATGGCGCCTTGCTAGGTCGTAGCCATGGACTTAGCTGAAGGCTATTCTAACTGTCTCTCGGCAAATGAGAGAAGGCTTCGTCAGTGTAGTCGCTAGCAAAGTCGTCGTACAACTGGGGGCGAGTGCTATTCCGTATCTCGAGACCTGCCTTGTGGTGGCGCTCGGTCTGCGATCACACAGTGGCGACACGCGGGTCCGACATGTACTAAATGGACCGCGGCCGATTTAAGCTACCACCTAGCAAGTGTGGTGTCTGGCGGTGACACCACAGTTAATATACCGATTCTCCACCGCAGAGAAAGACAAGGACCCCCACCACTTTCAGGCAAGGTGCCGATGACCGTTTTTGGACTACCATGGAGTGGCGCTTGCAGATTATGCTCGTAAGGCGAAAACGGTCATAGGAACATACTGCCGGAGTCTTCTTGCGAGGTTACTTAAGGCTGCCAAGACGAAAAGTCGCGGGAACTTGTCGAGGGGGATGTTTTAGATTCACGATATCGCCACAGGACGCACACACGCATGCTGTCATGTACGCTTTTAAGTTTTGCTTCAGCTACCTTTCTCCTGAATTATGCTGAGTTCAAACATAATGAGGTTATCTCAGACCAGTATGAATTCCGAAACCATCGATGACATGAAACCAAACTTGTTTTTCTCTCATGCCATCTTGAAAGACATGGATCAAGGCAACCAGGTGGTAGTAGTGCTTTACGACTCCCAAAAACATTTGACGATACCATTCAATCTTTTATTAATCAAGCTCCTTTTATATGGAGTTACAAATAAAATTTGTCACTGGGTTAGGGATTTTGGTAGGGAGGACGTAGCATGTTATCTTGGCTGGACAGTCATACAGATACAAATAGAAGTAACTTCAGGCGTACGCCCGAAAAGTGCGATGAAACTGTAGTTGTTAATACAGTAAATTAACGACCAGGCAGGCAATATCAGTAGTATGTATAATAGATAATACAATATATATAATGTGTAATATCAGTAGTATCAAATGTAATGGGCGTTCCCAAATCTGTGTAATTCCGTGTCAGAACTTATACCGTAGCAACTGACCGGTGCGAGTCGGCGCGCGCCCTGAGCAATCAGTGCTGGAAGACAGACAATAACTCCTCCCCCCCCCCTCCCGCCCCCCCCCCCTCTCACATCCTGTAACCTCACGGTGGCCCTGCAACTTGCCCACTCTGCCTCTGAGGTAAGCAGCTAACTTTACTTGGCTCACGGCCGAACTTACGAACGTCGGTTACAATAAAGGACATGTTAAAAAATATGACTCCTCTGGAAGCATTTTTGCTTATTTCTGAACAGGAAAAGGCTGTTAGTTGCTAGACGCATTCTCGGGCTGTTCAAAAAAACCCCGAATTTTGTCCACAAAGTTTTTCTACGGTTACCTATTACTTGTGTGTGGTCCTCTTCGAAATACTCTCCTTCATAATTGATACACCGCTCCCAAAGCCGTTTCCTCTCCCGGAAGCAGTGTTGGTACACCTCTTGTTGGATCGCGAGAAGCGGAATTCCTTTATCTCGCCTATCGTTGCAAATCTTCGTCCTTCCAATGGTCTTTTTAACTCTGGAAATAAAGAGAAGTCCGCAGAGTCCAGGTCTGGAGAGCACGGAGGATAAGGCAGGACAGTTATTTTTTTATGCAACACTCACGCACAACAGGGATGAATGTGTGGGTACGTTATCACGATGCAAGAGCCACGAGTTGTCTCGCCACCTTTCAGGCCGTTTCCTTCTCACAGGATTTCATGACATGATCCAGCTGAAATGCTACATTCTTCTGCAACCTCTCGGACAGTCGGTTTTCGATTGGCACGCACAATTTCGTTGACGTTCCTAACATGAGCGCCGTCGGTAGACGTCGAAGGCCGTCCTGAACGAGTCATCTTAAGCTTCCGTCCGGCCATTTTTAAACCGTGCGAACCGTTCGTAACACCGAGTACGGCTTAACCACCCATCACACTAGGCTTCCTGTATCATTTGATGTGTCTCTATAAACGTTTTCTCGGCCTTAATGCAAAATTTAATGCAGATACGTTGCTCCTTTAATTCCGCCAATTCGAAATTCGCAAACTGTGCGACACAACGTTCTACTCAATGCCGCACTGAACAATAACTGTCAGATATACAACAATGAAGCTCTCGGCAGTTACATATTAAACACAGGCGTAGGCAGGGATGTCAAACGTATTTCGCTCCGACACACCATTGGCACGAAATCAAGAATGTTCAAGAAATATTTGAGCAAATCTCGTATATCATAAAATACGGTTGTGAACTGCTAGCCACACGAATGCTTGATTCGGACTCGTGCGTTGCCGTTTGACGACCGCTCCCATAAACCGTTACACCCAGGTATTTGTATGAGTGGACCAATTGCAGTTGTTACTCATTTTCGACGTATAATGCTAGTAATTCCGTGTGGTTGGTGCGAGTCCTTCAAATAGGACGCCGCTTCGGTGAGCTACTTAGGTAATCCGGTAGTATGGATATAGGGCACTCTTCAACGCGACAGGCGTTTGCACCAGTCAAATTTCTTTTAAAATACTTGTACAAAGCAACGCCGTGCGAGCATGGTTTTAGTATATGACAGGGAATTCATAGTTTCCTTAACGACAGGCTACTCTGCAGCTACCACATGTGGTTATACCTTTTGTATTGTAATTAGATTACAAAATTTTGTTAAGCAGTTGTAATTTATTTTGCTTTTTAGGGGATCTGAAGATTGCCCAAGATTGCCGAAAACCGGTAATTTAGAAGTAAAAACTGAGATCGACAGACAGAAAATAAGCATATTTTGCAGAAATAAGGATCGCAGGTAAGTCCCTTGTGACGATGTGACCAGCTTTTATAAATTATTATTTTACCATGACCCGTTGCAGGTATAGTGAAGATGCTAAAAGGTTCTAAATATGAGTGGTGTCTGTTCTGTCGGTCATGTCCGACAAAAGAGAGCCTACTCATATCTACAAGGGTGTCCGGGAAGTAGGGACGAATATTAAAGTGCTGTGGAACATATAAAATTTATTGAAAATGTACTTTTTTACAAACACACGAAGTAACTTTTCCAATTTATGTATGAAAAATTATATCCTCCATACGACCAACCAAGACCGCGCGGAAATGAACAATGTGTTCATTGGAGTTCTCGATGACGCACTCACAAACATCTGATGGGATGCCGTTAGTAACGTTTTTAATTTCATCCTCCAATTCGTGTATCGTCTGTGGTTTGTTCACGTACACTTTTGATTTCACAAATCCCCACAAAAAAAGTCACAAGGCGTAAGATCGCATGATCTGGCTGGCCATTTCTGGTTGCCACGCAAAGAGATAATTTTTGGAGGTAACTTTTCATTCAGCAGAGCAATCATTTCACGGGTTTGTATGACTTGTCGTACCATTTTGTTGCAAGCAAAAATCGTCATTTTGATCAATAACAGGGAAAAACCAATCAGGAAGCATGTTTCGGTAACGGTCGCCGTTCACAGCGGCGGCATTTCCATCATCATTTTCAAAATAGTACGGGTAGATAACTCCAGAACCCATACCACACAGTCATGCGTTGTGAATGCATCCCACCTTCCACGGTCACTCGTGGGTTTTCTTTGCTCCAAATTCTGCAGTACTGCTTGTCAAAGTGCCCACTGAGGAGGAAGTGCGCCTCATCTGAGAAAGTTATTCTTTATGTGAAGTTCTCATTCTCCGCTTTTCGAGCCAAGACCCATCGAGCAAATCGATATCTCTTTCCATGATCTGCAGGTTTCAACTCTTGTGTAATTTGAATCTTAGACGCGTGTATTTTCAGATCTATTGAAAGGATTTCATGCAGTGAACTTCGTGATAAATTCAACTGTTGAGCTCGTCGGCGAGCCGATTTTCTGGTGCTTATTGTCACATAATCACGCACGACAGCAATGTTTTCTTGTGTTCGAACAGATCGCGGTCGCCCTGTTTTCTTAATGTTTGAAACGGAACCCATGGTCTCAAAATTTGGATCAGCTCCCGAAGAGATGATTCGGTTGGCGCAGCATTGCGTCCTAATGGCACGAGCAGTTCACGAACGGTAGCCCTGGGACTTTCACTATTTTTGTAATAACTAGTTATCACTCAGTTGTAATCTGCTCCATTACGAAAATAAACATCAAACAACAATGCTCACCACACAAAAGCTATCGGGCTTCTAGTGGGAAGGATCGCAGATAACAAACATGAAAAAACCACGGCTGCCAACCGTCATATGACAAGGGCACAAAATTCACATTCGTTCTTACTTCCCGGACATCCGCTATAATTCTATGGACGCGACGGTTGTTTGATGGCAAAGCTTCGGTGCGGATGCACATCCAACGTCCGAGCTCCTTGGTAAATCAGAACTCTGCGAGTGGGGGGTTAATGGGCGGAGATCGTTGGAGTGTGGCGAGCGGCATATTGGGAATTTGGGTCCGAAGGGAAGCGTGTCCGGATGACCGATGCGATGCCGGCACGGTAGCTCACCGTGTACGGTCAGAGGGTTAGCTGCCTGCCCTCTGTAATAATAATAATAATAATAATAATAAAAACTGAGTTAATGGATCAGCGATGAACTTGAAGAAGTGTCATAGGACGCCCGTGCCGAACAAATACAACGATCAGTTCAGAACAAAATAAAATCAACAAAAAAATGCGGTTGAAGTAACCATTCTAGTGGAGCGGAGCATCGAGGTTCGAGTCCCGGTCCGGCACAGATTTGCTGTTGCATTGCTGCAATGCCGTGTGCGGCGGGAACTATTATTTCTTTTCTATCTCTTCCTTGTCCCGTTTCCTTTCCATTCCTTTCATCCAATTATTTGTGTTAAAAGGTTCGTGAATGTCTGGTGTGGTGTTAGAGATGGACATGTAGATGAAGTAATATGCGTCAATAACATGTGGATTATTGGTACATCACTGCTGCCGGCCGCGGTGGTCTAGCGGTTCAGGCGCTCAGTCCGGAACCGCGCGACTACTACGGTCGCAGGTTCGAATCCTGCCTCGGGCATGGATGTGTGTGATGTCCTTAGGTTAGTTAGGTTTAAGTAGTTCTAAGTTCTAGGGGACTGATGACCACAGATGTTAAGTCCCATAGTGCTCAGAGCCATTTGAACCATACATCAGTGCTGCTAACCAGGAAAGATGTTTATACAGGATGGTCCATTGATAGTGACCGGGCCAAATATCTCTCGAAATAAGCATCAAACGAAAAACTACACAAAACGAAACTCGTCTAGTTTGAAGGGGGAAACCAGATGGCGCTATGGTTGGCCCGCTAGATGGCGCTGCCATAGGTCAAACGGATATCAACTGCGTTTTTTTTTTAAATAGCAACCCCCATTTTTTATTACACATTCGTGTAGTACGTAAAGAAATATGAATGTTTTAGTTGGACCACTTTTTTCGCTCTGTTATAGATGGCGCTGTAATAGTCACAGACATATGGCTCACAATTTTAGACGAACAGTTGGTAACAGGTAGATCTTTTAAATTAAAATAAAGAACGTAGGTACGTTTGAACATTTCATTACGTGTAACGACATTCCTCTCAACAGCGAGTAGTTCGCCTTCCGTAATGTTCGCACATGCATTGACAATGCGCTGACGCATGTTGTCAGGCGTTGTCGGTGGATCACGATAGCAGAAATCCTTCAACTTTCCCCACAGAAAGAAATCCGGGGACGTCAGATCCGGTGAACGTGCGGGCCATGGTATGGTCCTTCGACGACCAATCCACCTGTCATGAAATATGCTATTCAATACCGCTTCAACCGCACGCAAGCTATGTGCCGGACATCCACCATGTTGGAAGTACATCACCATTCTGTCATGCAGTGAAACATCTTGTAGTAATATCGGTAGAACATTACGTTGGAAATCAGCATACATTGCACCATTTAGGTTGACATCGATAAAATGGGGGCCAATTACCCTTCCTCCCATAATGCCGCGCAATACATTAACCCGCCCACGTCGCTGATGGCTCAAATGGTTCTCAGCACTATGGGACTTAACATCCGAGGTCATCAGTCCCCTATAACTTAGAACTACTTAAACCTAACTAACCTAAGGACATCACCCACATCGATGCTCGAGGCAGGATTCGAACCTGCGACCGTAGCAGTCACGCGGTTCCGGACTGAAGCGCCTAGAACCGCACGGCCACCGTGGGCGGCCAAGGTCGCTGATGTTGCACTTTCCGCAGCCATCGTGGATTTTCCGTTGGCCAACAGTGCATATTACGCCGGTTTACGTTACCGCTGTTGGTGAATGACGCTTCGTCGCTAAATAGAACGCGTGAAAAAAATCTGTCATCGTCCCCTAATTTCTCTTGTGCCCAGTGGCAGAACTGTACACAACGGTCCAAGTCGTCGCCATGCAACTCCTGGTGCACAGAAATATGGTACGGGTGCAATCGATGTTGATGTAGCATTCTCAACACCGACGTTTATGAGATTCCCGATTCTCGCGCAATTTGTCTCATACTGATGTGCGGATCAGCCACGACAGCAGCTAAAACACCTACTTGGGCATCATCATTTGTTCCAGGTCGTGGTTGACATTTCACATGTGGCTGAACACTTCCTGTTTCCTTAAATAACGTAACTATCCGGCGAACGGTCCGGACACTTGGATGACGTCGTCCAGGATACCGAGCAGCATACATAGCACACGCCCGTTGGACATTTTGATCACAATAGCCATACATCAACAAGATATCGACCTTTTCCGCAAGTGGTAAACGGTCCATTTTAACACGGGTAATGCATCACGAAGCAAATACCGTCCGCACTGGCGGAATGTTACGTGATGCCACGTACCTATACGTTTCTGGCTATTACAGCGCCATCTATCACAAAGCGAAAAAAGTAGTCCAACTAAAACATTCATATTTCTTTACGTACTACACGAATATGTAATAAAAAATGGGGGTTCCTATTTTTAAAAAACGCATTTGATATTCGTTTGACCTGTGGCATCGCCATGTAGCGGGCCAGCCATAGCGCCGTCTGGTTTCCCCCTTCAAGCTAGACGAGTTTCGTTCTTTGTAGTTTTTTCGTCTGATGCTTATTTCGTGAGATATTTGGCCCGGTCACTATCAGTGGACCACCCTGTATAGCCTAGAGAGTGCCTCGCAGACGTGACTTCAACATTAACGCAGCGGGAACTTCCTCGTCTCGCGTCTGTTACAAGTTGTCCTGGAGAGCAGCCGGATTGTCTCGGCAGTATGCACTGTTCTGAGCGGACAGTAAACCCAAACGATAAGACTAGGGCCTTCGAAATCACGTTTTAATTTTTTTTGGAATTGATAATTAGGCTTTATGATTAACCAACAAACGATAGGCGTCTTTTCGTACGAAAAGCTATGATGTTCCGTAATCTTTCGCCACATAATGTATTGTGTTATCAGCATGTTGATAGGAAGCGTGGGAAGGTGCGGGTGGTGGAAGCTGTACGTGGAAGCGCAGCGTGCAAGTTTGCGAACAGGATGCAGCAGGCGACATTGCGGGCTCGGCGAGGCCGCAGGGCACGGCGTTGCAGCATCAGCGACACACGAGGCGGCCCTGGCGAAGGGTCAAGTTGTCGCACGCGCCAGCACTTTCAGCTGCGCAGTTCCCGCCAGAGGTGAAAAAATATTGCCCTGGCAACAGCAGAAACCGCCGCCGGTGGCGACCGCCGACCGGCTCTATCGGCGTTCAGTGCGCCACCGCGCCGCGCCGCGAGGCCATAGCGGCAGGCCTCCGTGGGCTCGACGCCGGGACTGCAGCCGTCAGATATGCGACCCAAACGCCTGCTGGTTGAGTAAACTTTTCTCAACGCCCGGAGTGTCTCTAAAATAAGGGTTAAGTCCACGCAGCACTCTGCAGGTTGGTGGCTCCGTTCTGTATTTTCCGTCAAGACTAATTACTCGTTATAGGATTCGAGTCTCTGTTATTTTCTGCACGTAAGTGCCCTCGCCGTTGGGTTCTTAATTTACTGGAATTTGATAACATAATACAAGGTGTACAACTTCACTTCCGCCGTTTTTTCCCCAACATTTAAGGCTTTAATGAAACAAATTGGTTACATATGTATCATTCAAATTATTTTCCATCGCCGGCCACTACTTTCTCCCATCTTTCGGGCCGTGTACTAATCCCGCGTCGAAAAAGATTGTTCATCTTTTTAAGCGATCCACGAATTCATCCAATTTGTGACTTCTTCAAGAGATCGAAACTGTTGGTCAGCCAGGCTATCACGCGTCATTGACCTAAACAGATGATAGTCAGAGGGAGCAATGTCTGGAGAACACGGCAGGTGGAGTAGGACTTCACATTTTAACGTTTCCAAGTACGTTTTGACCTCTTTTGCAACGTGGGGTCGAGCGTTGTCGTGCTGCAAAATCACTTTATCGTGCCTCTCTCTGTGTTGCGGCCATTTGTCTTTTAATGCTCTGCTCAAACGCATTAATTGCGTTCGATAACGAGCACCTGTGATTGTTTCACTTGGTTTTAACATCTCATAGTACACGAAGACGAGCTGATCCCACCAAATGCAGAGCATGATCTTGGAGCCGTGAATATTCGGTTTGGCAGTCGACATGGAAGCATGGCCGGGATATCCCAATGATTTTTTTGCGATTACGGTTATCGTAATGAACCCATTTTTCGTCGCCGGTCACAATGCGATGCAGAAATCCCTTCCGTTTTTGCCTCTGAAGCAACTGTTCACAAACACACAAACGCCGTTCAATGTCTCTTGGTTTCTGAATTATGCCCATAGCCTTGTGACGTTTTGAAATGGCTTGCTGTGTCACTCCCACTAATCGTGCCAATTCTTCTCGACTTTGACGCGAGTCTTCAAATGGTTCAAATGGCTCTGAGCACTATGCGACTTAACTTCTGAGGTCATCAGTCGCCTAGAACTTAGAACTAATTAAACCTAACTAACCTAAGGACGGCACACACATCTATGCCCGAGGCAGCATTCGAACCTGCGACCGTAGCGGGTGCTCGGCTCCAGACTGCAGCGCCCAGAACCGCACGGCCACTCCGCCCGGCCGCGAGTCTTCACTCGGCAATGGCTCCAATTCTGCATCTTCGAAAACATTCTCTCTTCCACCACTATGCCGGTCTACGACGTTAAAATCACCGTTCTTGAAGCGTTGAAACCACTCACGACACATTCTTTCACTAATAGCGTCCTTACTATACGTACCTGAGAGCATTCAACGAGACTCAAAAAAATGGTTCAAATGGCTCTGAGCACTATGGGACTTAACATCTATGGTCATCAGTCCCCTAGAACTTAGAACTACTTAAACCTAACTAACCTAAGGACAGAACACAACACCCAGCCATCACGAGGCAGAGAAAATCCCTAACCCCGCCGGGAATCGAACCCGGGAACGCGGGCGTGGGAAGCGAGAACGCTACCGCACGACCACGAGATGCGGGCTCAATGAGACTCAGCCGCTGTTTTCTTCATATTGAAACAAGACAGAAACACCTCCCACAAATGACGACAATTAGGTTCGTAAACTGACATTTTCAATCAAGAACAGCTTTATGGTGCAGACACAAATCGACTAATGTTCGAATGAGGTTATGTTGACTGACGTCCAAGCTAACTGCCTGACGCCTGCGATCTGTTTCTTTCGACCGCTACTTACCGTTGTCGCCACCTATCGGCAAACAGCCGAAGCAAAGTTGAACACCTTGTATGTTTTATGGTAACATTTGCGAATGCAAATGATTCCTAAATAATCAACGGAAAGGGCGGGAGGAGGGGGCGGGGAATTTTCTCAGACTGCAATTAAATGATTTACGTGTTACTGTATCGTGATCGATTTCGAGGCTTCCAGACTCAACATCAGATGTAAGTTATACATGTACATCGAATCCATGTTCATCTTACAGTCACGCCCTTCTTTACAGCATGACTCACGAAGTGGCCCTCTACAAAATAAAGAGTGCGTTATTAAGGGACAACTGAAGTCAGTAAGATATGGTCCTAAGATTAACATACAGCACACAAAGTCTATGTACAGTGGCACTTCGTGATGATGTTACAAACTTCCAGCGATGATGGACAAGGATGAAGTTGTCAATCCGGAATCTACAGAGTCGGAAATTACAAGCGAAAAGCGTTCTGATACCTCTGACAGTATACCTCTTCTACTGCAAGCTGTTTGCTTTCCATATTTTGGGAGAAGGTGGCATGGACCAAAACAAGACGAATATGACCAGCAGACATGGAACCTAACTGCATACCTTAAGAACTGTGAGTACCCGTTCATCTTCGCTACTGTGAAACACATCTCTTCAGCAGAATGAGTAGTCGTAGCTCTTATGGTATGCTTTTTAGAGCCCCTGTTCAGTAGACAATTTTTTTCTTCTTTTGGTCCATACTACCTCTCCTCAAAATGTGGACAGAAAAAAACTTGTAGTAGAAAAGATCCACTGTCACAAGTATCAGAACAATTTTCGCTTATAGCTATCGATTCGGTCGTTTCCGGACCAGGGTCCCTTACCTCAAAGTGATGCATTTACCTTTCTCGTCCATCCCTGAAACTTCGTAATATTATCACGGAATCACCCTGTGAATGTATCACGTACATATGATGAAGAGGCTAGGAGCCTCGAAGTCGTTCATGGGACAGTAAAATGAAGAGCATTTAATTGCAGTCTGAAGCAATTTCTTGTTCTCCTAATCAATCATAGGATTGCTTACCCCATAGAGCCATCAACGATGGAAAGTTTAGAATCATAAACAGTTTTTTACCTACTGGGGCCATTTACAATGAAAAACGTGATTTTCGTTAGTTATCTAACTACCATCACGAAAAACAACTTCTTGTTGCAGAAGGCAAGCTTTCCAACTATAAATAAAGTCCTACAAAGCCCTACCAACTAGTAATTAAGATAAAACATCACGACAGATAAAAAATGCTTATAGGTTAAGTCTTATAGAGCAGACAAGAGCAACCAGCCACTTTTTATAATGATATTTATTTATGTATTTAAATAACACCGTTACCGGTTTCGAACCGAAAGGTTCACCATCAGGCGGCTATTTCACGATAAGATACATTTTACATTAGCTTTCACTCTCACTCTTTGTTTTCCCAAATGATAAAATTTCATTGGGGTGGTTGTGTCCTACAACCAAAACAAGATGTGAGACAATGTGTTTTTAACTGTAATTGTGCCTTATAACGATTTTAAATAATGTAAACAAATTATTCTAGTAGCTAACCAAAACATCTTCACTAGAATAATTTATTTACATCATTTAAAATCGTTGTGAGGCACAATTACAGTTAAAAACACATTGTCTCACATCTTGTTTTGGTTGTAGGGCACAACTACCCCATGGAAGTTTCATCATTTGGAAAAACAAAGAGTGAAAGCTAATGTAAAATGTATCTTAACGTGAACTAGCTGTCAAAATATGAAACTTCCGGTTCGAAACCGGTAACGCCGCTATTAAAATAAATAAATAGCATTGTAAAAAGTGGCAGCTTGCTGATGTCTTCTCTGTAAGAGTCAAGCTATATTCTGTACACAGCCACGGGCTCAAATGACAGTTTTCGACAAAATAGCCAAAAATGCTTAGATCTAATTTCCATTCTCAAGGTGTCAATAGCATAGGGTCCTATGATGAACATACCACACACCGATTCGGTGTATATATATAATGTACATCTGATGAGGCTAGGAACCTCAAAACCGTTCATGACGCAATAAAATGAAGAGCATTTAATTGCAGTCTGAGGCAATTTCTTTTCCCCTAATTGTCATATGATTGCTGTCCCCATAGACCTATCGATGACGTGAAGTTTGGATTCATAAGAATTTCTTAGCCTCTTGCAATTTTTACCCTAATTACTACTTGCTCGAGTTTGTGAGACCTTCACTAATGCATGGATAGCTTATTACCCGCAACAAAAGAAAGTTTTTAGTGATAATGGTTGGACAAATAACGAAAATCATCATTTTCACCATAATTTCGTTGCGCGGAAATTCAGTGAATACTCACGAAATGTTATAGCGAAATATTTTCGTGCTACGGAATTACAGCGAAAAAAGTGAATTTCGTCAGCTCGCCTAATACCACAACGAAAACAGCCTGATGTTGCATATCTAACCAGAAATGAAGTCCTATAAAGTTCAACCAACTAATAACTAGGATAAATGATCGCACTAGACAAAAAAGTTTAGTAATAATTTTCATTCCCAAATGTTATCACAGAGCATCTTATATTTTCGCATTTCAGTAAAATAAAGGTGCCTAAACACGTTTATTCGAGGAAACTAGCGTAATCTAAATGTGTATTTTATGTAAACACACGGAATTCAGTCCTATAATTTGTTATCCAAACACAGCTGCTTTTAGAACATCAAACATCAAAAGACGACTAATTACTTGTGACGAGAATTCAGAAATGTCCTTCAGAAACCTGCTCAATGAATAGGTTACCGTACAGTAACTATTGCTCTCGTTGTATTTATTCATCATGATTAATTATTTTAGTCTGAGCAGAATCTTTTCTCGGATGATTGTATGCGGCAAGTTAATACCGGGTGCCTTTCACAGGCAGTGCCATGCAAATTATGCCATTGGAACACAGCTAACGGAGCGACCAAAAATCTCTAGTTCTCACGGCTCGAATCTCACTCCAACAGACATTTTTAACTTATCACACATAATGCATCCGTTTTACCAATCAGTTAGTCAGTTCACAAAATCAGTACTAAGGATAAGAATAATCTGTTAGCTTTGGTCCAAAAAAGTGTCATAGGCGTTCACTGCGAGGCATATCTTCTCACCCCTCCCCCCCCCCCCCCCAAAAAAAAACAAATCCTTTTAAAAATATTTTGCAAACCGAACTCCTATCCTCTGTAAGACCATTTTTATACAAATGGTTGCGTGACCTCGGCTGCTCAGTATGAAATGTCGAATCAAAACACCTTCAGCCTCCTAAATTTCTGGTTGTTATTTTATTTGAGCAATCAGTTTCAGCGCTACATTACGCAATCTTCAGGCCCCATGACCGAAAAGTAGGAAGAATCTCACCATGGTCCAGTCAAAATAGGGGCCAGAATTCAGTGACGGGTATCCGTAGATTTCCTCTTAACACACCGATCTCTTCGGTCATTCTATCCTGTCCTGTCAAACAGATGCATAACTTCAGTATCAGTTCGAAGAAATCAATAACGAGGAATAGACACACGTACTTGATAGGAGAAGACTGTCTAGTGTGTGTCTTACTAGTAATACCACAATGCATGTTGTGCAGCATGACTCCACATTTTAACTATAGTAGTATGTTCAATAGAAATAAACTTTTTTTTTTTTCATTTGAAGATTTTTGGCTACTTAGGAATCAATTCACGCACTATACACATATGCTGAACTTCTTTCTGAAACCCGAAGTTATGTTAAATACTTTATTTGCAACCAGTTCAGTCGCATAAAATCATAACCACACTAGAAAAACTTGACCATTTTTGCCGCCAGAGTCTGTGCAGATATTAATTATTTGCCAAATATAACGTAAGCTGGCGAACAAACATCAATATCCAGTTAATAAAGTACACAGCCGATCAGTTGCTGATTTTTATTTATTTTTAGATCTGATCCAAATTTCGATACCGCTATCTTCTTCAGAAGAACAAGGAGTTACTTGGGTTACATTTGGTAAAACATGTCACACGCATCACGAGCTGACAGGCTGCATTATATTTTGCATAACGTGAATATTTGAGCAGAACTGATTAAATAACACTCGGTAAGCCCTGAATATCAGCAAAGGTTTTGGCGTAATGATTTTTGTTTTATACAATAGCGAAAATCAGTATAAAGGTGTGAATATTTGCAGGAAAATTAACATTGTCGGCTGGAATAAGTGCGCACATTTTACATGCAATGATATGAAACCCAGTGTACCGACAAATACTGTCAACTGGTATCGCATTTGATGCCTGTTGTACAGTATGTAAGAAGACACAAACGATTCAAATGGTAGAGGGTGGTATAAAGCCAGTCGGCTCTGTGCAGTGTTAGTGTCTGCATACGTGCCTTTCCTGCTGGTAGGAAACTGATACAATTAGTACACTATGTACACAATTGTATACATAAACCACAATTGCCAGTTATCATTTTTAGAAAAAGCAAAAATCGGTACATACAAGGAATGGGACTTTCTAATTATTGGTTCAAATGGCTCTGAGCACTATGGGACTCAACTGCTGAGGTCATTAGTCCCCTAGAACTTAGAACTAGTTAAACCTAACTAACCTAAGGACATCACAAACATCCATGCCCGAGGCAGGATTCGAACATGCGACCGTAGCGGTCTTGCGGCTCCAGACTGCAGCGCCTTTAACCGCACGGCCACTTCGGCCGGCGTTTCTAATTATTAAACTGCCAAGAAGTTGAACAGTCCAAGTACAATGATTGATAATTTCGTTAGACTGGGCGCACGACATGGACGAACGGAAAATGTGGGCAAAGTAGAAAATTATCTGCGGCATAGAAAGGGTTACTTTTGCGCAAAGCAAGGGCCACAAACTGTTATTCTTCTCAGCTTGCTAATTTATAATTGCCAGTAACTGCCAGACGTGCACGACAAACTTTGTCACATGATAAACATCTTGCATTCAAGAAACGACTGTAGAAACCCGCTCTAGGACCTAAACGTAAACAGGTTGGATGGGAGTTCGCTGAAAAACGTGTCTTGGACTAAAGAGTGGGATAAAGTGATCTTCAGTGGTAAGATGATGATGCGGTCCCACACTCCGAGGAGCATAGGGGACGATGCGGGAAACCCGCACCGCCGTACTAGGTAAGGTCCTAGTGGAAGTGGTTTGCCGTTGCCTTCCTGCGACCGTAATGGGGATGAATGATGATGATGACGACACAGTGGATGTTCTTAGGTTAGTTAGGTTTAAGTAGTTCTAAATTCTAGGGGACTGACGACCTCAGCAGTTAAGAACTCCCAGTCATCTCGAGGCAGGAAAAATCCCTGATCCCGCCAGGAATCGAACCCGGGACCCCGTGCGCGGGAAGCCAGAACGCTACCGCAAGACCACGAGCTGGGCATAAGCAAAAGTTTAATTTAGATGGGCAGGCTGGATTTCAGTATTATTGGCATGATCTGGAAACAGAGCATCAGGTAAAAATGAGCAGAAATTTTGATGGTGGAAGTGTTATGATTTGGACAGCCTTCTGCGCTAGAGATAAGGCACGTATTGGTTGGCTGAACAGTAGAATGAACTCCGACACGTACACTGTGACGATACAGATAGTACTGATTAGAATGTATTAGGACCTATGGGACGAACGTCTGTTGTTTCAACAAGCTAATGCATCTGTGTACGTTTCTGCTGCAAAAAGTGGTTTCAAGATAAAGATATCGACGTGTTGCCCTGGCCTGCACGTAGCCCGGATTTGAATCCCGTGAAAACGTTTAGGAAACGTAGGTGTAGAACTAACTTGAGGTGTGCCCCATGGACTTTGCTGTTCGTGTTGTATGTTAATGACTTCGCAGGCAATATTAATCGTAAAATCAGGCTTTTTGCAGTTGATGCAGTAATCTATAATTAATTAGTATCTGAAACAAGCTGCTTAAATATACAGTCAGATCTCGATAAGATTTCAAAGTGGTGCAAAGATTGGCAACTTGCTTTAAATGTTCAGAAACGTAAAATTGTGCAGTTCACAAAACGTAAAAATTTAGTATCCTACTATTATAATGTCAAGGAGTCACTGTTGGAATGTGCCAGCCCATACAAATACCTGGGGGTAATATCTTGTAGGGATGTGAAATGGAATGATCACATAGGTTCAGTAGTGGGTAGATCAGGTGGCAGACTACGGCTTATTGGGAGAATATTGGGGAAGTTCAATCAGTCTACAAAGGAGACTGCTTACAAATCACTGGTGATAATACTGCTCCAGTGTGTCGGAACCATACCAGATAGGACTAAAAAAATGTTCAAACATGTGTGACATCTTATGGGGCTTAACTCTTAAGGTCATCAGTCCCTAAGCTTACACACCACTTAACCTAAATTATCCTAAGGACAAACACACACACCCATGCCCAAGGGAGGACTCGTACCTGCGCCGGGACCAGCCGCACAGTCCATGACTGCAGCGTCTTAGACCGCTTTTTTTTTTTTTTTAATCTCATTTTGTTCGCTTTTGTTCGTCGCATCTGCTCGGGGCGGACGTCGTAAGACACCCTTTTAAGTTCGTTGTTGATCGATTAACTCAGTTTTTTTATTACAGAGGGCAGCTACCCCTCTGACCGAACACGCTGAGCTACCGTGCCGGCAAAATCTTTTAATAAAGTTTCAATAACCGGCAATCCCGTTCGTATCGCTCACATAGGGATGGTGAGGATAAGATTAGAATAATCTTCGTGGGCTCCATACGTGAATGGAACGTACCCTCTGCGAAGCTTCTCACGATGTTTTGCAGATTATGGATGTAGATGTAGAATACTTCCAAGACGTGCTTCTTGCGACAAAAGGCAATTTGAGGCAGTACGTGAGGTGAAAAGAGCGATACGGGAAGTGTGGGTGACAGTTCCGCTGCAAGAACTACAAACTGTAACAAAATCAATGCCGAACAAAATTTCTGAGGTAACTGGGAAGAACAGATGTTGGTCAAAGTATTAACAGTGCAATAACGCAATGGGACAGTGAGTGCCTTTATACCAATTTACAACCGGAAAATCCAAATGCCTTATTTTGTTACTCGTGTTTTGAAAGGAACTATGTAATTCCGTCATCACTGTTTATGCCTTATATGGAGAGTCCACGCAGGACACGGTGGCCAATGCGCAATGACAAATTTTTGTCCAAAGCGTTGGG
Source organism: Schistocerca serialis cubense (assembly GCF_023864345.2). NCBI lineage: Eukaryota > Metazoa > Arthropoda > Insecta > Orthoptera > Acrididae > Schistocerca > Schistocerca serialis. Next base: position 348,074,054 of record NC_064643.1, read on the forward strand.
CGAGTTCATTTATTCGGAAGGGGAGGCCGGCAGTGTTTGCCCCCTACCCGGTCTGCGACGACAGGATTGAGACGCAAGCCTGCAGTCTTCCTCTAACAATTTTACAGGAACTATTCATTTTTGCGTTACTTATTGCTTTTATGCCAGCTTCGTGATGATGTGCCCATGATTTCCTTAATGGCCATAGCTATTGTGATATTTGCAAGGAAGTAAGATAGTGTGCGCAATTCCAAAAAGTTAGCAATGAGAAATAACGGTCGTTATGATTTTACGTTTGGTGCATATTACGTAATATGTTGCTGCGTGTTAAATTTAGCTAACACACTGAATTTTTCTTTTCACTTCGGACGTGATCTGTATCTGTCATCGATCTCGAAACACTGATCTGATGTAGCCCGCTCATTTGCGACCGCTCGCACCAGCAATAAAGCCAGAGTGAAATATCCACAACATTACTCATATTTCCTAAACGGTTTCAGATATCGAAATGATGTTTTGGCAAATGATAGCACGCAAAGAGGAGACTATTTTGCCATATGGTTGTTATGGAGAACTTCGTCATCTACCGTGTTATTCCACTAACTACAAACTTTTCCTATGAAAAAACAGCCGGCCGCTGTGGTCGAGCGGTTCTAGGCGCTTCAGTCCGGAGCCGCGCGGCTGCTACGTCGCAGGTTCGAATCCTGCCTCGGGCATGGACGTCTCTGAAGTCCTTAGGCTAGTTAGGTTTAAGTACGAGTTCTAAGTCTAGGGGACTGATGACCTCAGATGTTAAGTGCCATAGTGCTTAGAGCCATTGGAAACATTTTTTTTTTTTTTTTTATGAAAGAGCATAATTTTTAAGGGCCATCGATAGGTGGTGTAACGAGAAATGGTACAGGTTTTGAAACAAAAAAGTGAAGCCATTACATGTTTATACTGAGAATGTGCTTTTTCTTAAGCTACTGGCCCTACTTTTCCTCAGTTCCTCACTTAACAAACTTTATAAACTACTGTTTCAGAATTCTTTCACAAATGCATCTGCACAGCACGTTAGTGCTGTGAAACGGTGTAAATTCCGCTGTGTTTTGTCAAAAGAAGCAAATTTTAACGTGGCAAAAATTTAAATGAGTAGGTTTTACTCAAAATACGCCGCTCATGACGCTTCTCTGAAAGTTACAAATGGTTAACAAGCCAGGTGGAAACAAATTCGGCGGAATTCTTCCTCTTTCAAAGTAAATTCGACACCTTTATACTTCAGACATTGTACTATTACTTTTCTGGAACCCTGTCTTTTTACTGATTTGTGTATATTTGAGTTTGTGTGCTCACCTGGAGGCGATCCGAATTGTTATATTAGTCTGAAATATCAGGTACGCTAAGATTTACAAGCGATCTTAGCGTACCAGATTTTCAGAGTAACATAAAGTCGTTGTTTCGTTCTTTTACCATCGAGATTGATTGCTTTAAGTAGGACGGGTCTGGAGGGCTGCTACACTGAAGACAATGTGGTGATTCTCGAGACACTAATTCGCTTTATTCATAGATGAAAGCTGTCAACAACTCGAAAGGTGGTTTGAACACGACAGTACATTTTGAATAGGCATCGTCCTACTGGAGCTTTGAACTGCCTTACCTACAATATAAAGTGGATTCCTGACCAACGTGCAACTCGGCATCTTTCATATTAACAAACACTGCTAGTCGTGAAAAAAGGGAAAAGTGAGAAATAGAAATCCTAGGAAAAACCGGCGATTACAGCTCTTAGCTAGTTAGTCACCGAGACATAAGAATAATTTCACAGTTCAAAATCAGCGTTCTCCTTTTCAAAGGAACGACCCCATCATTTGCTTTAAAGCATGCGAAATCCAATCTAGATGGTCGGATGTGGATTCGATCTTTACTTCTCCCAAATGCAAGTCCAGTTCCTTAATCAGCCTTACCTTTCTCTCGGTAGCTAAACTGAAATAAAAACAGTTGCAGTTAAATTCAAACAATATTTTACTTTTTCTATTTTCTTGGGGGGTGCGGGGTGGAGGAGGAGGAGGTGGTAATTAGTTGTCTGGTGTATTGTCGTCGGCACGACTACTTCTCTTGTATCAGTCTGTTCGTCTCAGAGTAACACATCCACCGTCCAACATCATAATCAAATCTCTGTTTTTCTCTACAGGTTCACCCTCTGTGGCTCCATCTAATAGCGTGGAAGCTAAAAAATTTATAATTTAGGAGTTAAAATATTAACTAATAAAATTAAATTTAAAATTTTATGTGGGTCTTTTTATGAATCGCGAAACTTATGTAATTAACTATATCCTGTTCCGTCTTTTAGTTTGTGTTTTGCACACGTACCTTTCATAGGCGGCTCTGCAGATAATGCTCTCATTTCTTATCAAATCCACTTAATTTTCACTGTCCTTCGGTGCCGATAATCTGGAACAATTCGTTTTCTTCACAGTTCATGATTCATTTCCATACAATGCTGTGCTACAGGCGTACATTCTCGGAAATTTCTTCCTCAGATGAAGGTCTATGTTTGATAATAGTAGCCTTCAGCGAGGTATGTTCTCATTTTGTTTATTATATCCTCCTTACTTCATCCTTCATTTGTAATTTTATTTCCTACTTAGAAAAATGCCTTCATTTCGTATAGTACATGGTCTTCGAAAACGGCCGATATAGTATCGGGTCCATAGTTTTTGGGATTGCTAGGCTCATTGGTGACATTCCCTGTAACACAGATGGAGGTCGGGAGGCGGCTTGACTTAAAAGCATACTTCTGTAATGCCTGGAACAATTTCTACCAAACTGGCGCACTTATCACTTTCTATCTGAAAAACAACAAAAAATATTGTGACAGTAAGACACCCCCAGCACCCCTGGCCGAGGGTGGGAGTGAAGGTTGTAACATAAAAGTGTAACACATGAACGCCTGGAGCAATTTCAACCACATTTGACACACGCACGACTTCTTCTTTTTATATAAATACTGTGGGATTAAGATGCTTCTATTACCCCTGTGGATTTAGGGGTGAGAATAAGAAACGGGGACATGAAAAACGTTCGAAAACGATCTGTTGATAATTTTTCCCTTTTTTCTAGTTGACTGGGAATACGTTAAAAGTGTTTGCTCCCTTTACAAATCTAAAAAGTTGAACCACTGTCCACGACTTTTTGCATCCTTCTCAGCCAGGCAAAATTACAAGTTTCCTTTGGTCTCAGATAAAACTGCATAGTGAAATTCGCCACACATAAAGAGCAAATGTGTGCATATACAGGGTGAGTCACCTAACGTTACCGCTGCATATATTTCGTAAACCACATCAAATACTGACGAACCGATTCCACAGACCGAACGTGAGGAGAGGGGCTAGTGTAATTGTTTAATACAAACCATACAAAAATGCACTGAAGTATGCTTTTTAACACAAACCTACGTTTTTTTAAATGGAACAACGTTAGTTTTGTTAGCACATCTGAACATATAAACAAATACGTAATCCGTGCCGTTTGTTGCATTGTAAAATTTTAGTTACATCCGAAGATATTGTAACCTAAAGTTGACGCTTGAAACCTCCGACGTTCAGTTGCGTGTTGTAACAAACACGGACCACGGTCGGCGAGCAGTATCTGCAGGAACATATTTACGATGGCGACCGTGTTTACGAGTGTGGCTGTAGTGCACTGTTGTTGTTTTGTCTAGCTGTCGCAGTGTCCGCATGTAGCGCTTGCTGCTATTGTTATTCTGCATTCGTCTCCGCACGCAGACGAACTGTAGTACACCGTGTTACCAGACGTCTGTGATAGTGTAGTGTTGTAGGAACTGCGACCATGATGTATTCGAACTAGGCGGAGATGATACTTATCTATGGCGAGTGTCGACGGAATGCAGCTGAAGCCTGCAGGGTGTATGCAGAACGGTACCCGGACAGAGAGCATCCAACGTGCCGCACATTGCAAAACATCTACCGCCAACTGTATGCAACAGGTATGATCGTAGCACGCAAACGGGTCCGTAACAGGCCCGTCACAGGAGAAGCGGGTGCAGTTGGTGTGTTAGCTGCTGTTGCCATGAACCCACACATGAGTACACGGGACATTGCGAGAGCCGGTGGACTGAGTCAAAGTAGTGTCATGCGCATACTGCATCGTCACCGCTTTCACCCGTTTCATGTGTCGCTACATCAGCAATTACGTGGTAATGACTTTAATCATCGAGTGCAATTCTGTCAATGGGCGTTAACAGAGAATGCGTTGCAGTTCTACCCGTTTACCGATGAAGCGAGTTTCACAAACCACGGGGCAGTGAATCTACGGAACATGCATTACTGGTCCGTGGACAATCCTCGCTGGCTCAGACAAGTAGAGCGACAGCGACCGTGGACTGTAAATGTATGGTGCGGAATCATTGGCGACCACCTCATTGGTCCTCACTTCATTGCAGGGGCCCAAACAGCTGCAACATACATCGCGTTTCTACAGAATTATCTGCCAACGTTGCTCGAAAATGTCCCACTGGAAACGCGTCGACGTATGTGGTATCAGCATGATGGTGCACCTGCACATTCCGCAATTAACACTAGGCTGACCCTTGACAGGATGTTCGACAGGCGTTTCATAGGACGTGGAGGACGCATAAATTGGCCAGCCCGTTCTCCTGATGTTACACCTCTGGACTTCTTTCTGTGGGGTACGTTAAAGGAGAATGTGTACCGTGATGTGCCTGCAACCCCAGAGGATATGAAACAACGTATTGTGGCAGCCTGCGGAGACATTACACCAGATGTACTGCGGCGTGTACGACATTCATTACGCCAGAGGTTGCACTTGTGTGCAGCAAATGATGGCCACCACATTGAACATCTATTGGCCTGACATGTCGGGACACACTCTATTCCACTCCGTAATTGAAAACGGAAACCACGTGTGTACGTTTACCTCACCCCTCATGGTAATGTACATGTGCGTCAGTGAAAAAGGCCAATAAAAAGGTGTTAGCATGTGGACGTAATGTGCTGTTCCAGTCTCTTCTGTACCTAATGTCCATCACCGTTCCCTTTGGATCCCTACGTAATTCGGTGCTCTCCGATACACACGATCGAACAGCGGAGGAGTGATACTCAAACGTCAACTTCAGGTTACAATATCTCCGGATGTAATTAACATTTTACAATGCAACAAACGGCACTGATTACGTATTTGTTTATATGTTCAGATGTGCTAACAAAACTAACGGGATTCCATTTAAAAAAACGTAGGTTTGTGTTAAAAAACATACTTCCGTGCATTTTTGTATGGTTTGTATTAACCAATTACACTAGCCCCTCTCCTCACGTTCGGTCTGCGGAATCGATTCGTCAGTATTCGATGTGGTTTACGAGATATATCCAGCGGTAATGTTAGGTGACCCACCCTGTATATGTGTGTGTGTGTGTGTGTGTGTGTGTGTGTGTGTGTGTGTGTGTGTGTGTGTGTGTGTGAAGTACATGAACATATGCGTATGCGGGCGAAGCCGCTGGCAAAAAGCTAGTCTGCTATAATAAAAATGAAAATTATGTTGTAAGTAGTTAGTATACAAATTTTTCGTTGTAACATTCTCGCGAGAGTTTTGATGTTTATTTTTATAGTCTAAGGCAGGGAAGCTACTCAAACTTGAAACATCGACTTTCCTTTCCTCTCTGCTGATATGTGCTAGCCATAAGCAACAGTTTAACCGCAGTTTTTAAGTCGACAAGTCGATAAATGTTTTGGAATAATATTCATATAACCAACTCACTTTGAAGTACTAAGTATTTTAAAATTTAATTTACAACTCAATAAAATTAAATGCCAACGCTAAGTTAAAAACGCAGAATTTCATGAGATTTTATGAATTCCTGAAATTCTCTGAGATTGTCCTGATTTTTTTCCAGTTAAAATGTAACTCCCTGAGAATTCTAGGTTTTCCAGAAGAATCGCCACCCGCTTAGCTGTCTCATGACACCTAAGAGTTGTACTTTGTTTCCGTTGTTCGTGCGGTCTCCTTTACTGAACGAAAATTTGTGGACGTTTCTACAGCTAATTCCATCTTTGATTCCATGTACAGTACCTCAGATCCGACAGTGTTCCTCATACCTCGTGATTAGGTGTCATGGGCGAAATTCACTACCCATGTACTGGGACGACGAATCAGATAGAATGTCCGTGAATATTAACAGCAGGTCATGCCAATTGATACAGATGCTCTTTTTCCTGTTTGTGGTTTAATGTCCAACCGATACGGAGGTCAGTGAAAGCAGATAATGCTGTCCTTACCTAACGCAGAGAGATACTGATGGCGGGCGCCTGTTACCAAACAGTTGCGTGTGCATCGTTGAAATGAATACCGAGAGGTATTACCCGACAAGCTAAACTAAAGCTCTAACCAGGGCAGTACCACCGTAGTGCTTACGTGCGAAAGACAGAAATCGAGAGACAGATAGATAGAAACAGAGAGAGACAGAGAGAGAGAGAAATGGAATCTCAAATGCATACACTCTGGAAATCTCGCAAGTGCCATCTGACACACGTTAACGTCAAGCGACAGTTAAACGTTGATCGGCATTCTTGTTCGACGATACTCCTCGCGAACTGTAGTTTAGTCACACTGCAACGTGACTATGTGGGAATGAATAATTGTCCTGTCAAGAGTGCCACAGGTATCAGTCAGGGAGCCACTATTGTTCTTGTGGTGTCACCGCCAGACACCACACTTGCTAGGTGCTAGCTTTAAATCGGCCGCGGTCCATTAGTACATGTCGGACCCGCGTGTCGCCACTGTCAGTGATCGCAGACTGAGCGCCATCACACGGCAGGTGTCGAGAGACTTACTAGCACTCGCCCAGTTGTACGGACGACTTGCTAGCGACTACACTGACGAAGCCTTTCTCATTTGCAGAGAATATAGTTAGAATAGCCTTCAGCTAAGTCAATGGCTACGACCTAGCAAGGCGCCATTAACAGTTTATAGTCTTGAACGTACCGTCCAGAACGATGTATTCAAATGATGGATTAAAGTTAAGTATTCCAGCAGCTACGTACTTTTCTTTATAGCGTTCATTAAGTATCCTGTTTCAGACCTCACGCCATCCTGCGTGAGCTTATAGCGTGCATTTCGGCCTTCTCTAGCAATACAACAGTTCTCCTTGTAACGTCTATGACTTCTACGGGTACTCAGTACCGCTCTCCTGTGAATCCATTTCCATACCGGTGACCTCCAGCTTTGCTCTGCACCCCACGATATTCAGAATATTACGACCTATTTGCATAAATTTCCCGACAGATTAAAACTGTTTGCTGGACCGGAACTCGAATATGGGACCTTTGCCTTTCGCGGGCAAGTGCTCTACCGACTGAGCTATCCAAGCATAACTAACGACCCGCACTCATAGTATTACTTTCGCTACCTCCCACCTTACAAACGTCGTAGAAATTCTCCTGTGCACTTCGCAGCTTCGATTCCAGTGCCTCTCCTGTACACTTCGCAGCTTCATTATGGAATTTGTCTGCAGTATTAAAATGGGCGTTAAAAGTGTGGTGTCACCGCCAGACACCACACTTGCTAGGTGGTAGCCTTTAAATCGGCCGCGGTCCATTAGTATACGCCGGACCCGCGTGTCGCCACTGTCAGTGATAGCAGACCGAGCGCCACCATACGGCAGGTCTAGAGAGACTTACTAGCACTCGCCCCAGTTGTACAGCCGACGTAGCTAGCTACAGTTCACTGACCAATACGCTCTCATTTGCCGAGACGATAGTTAGCATAGCCTTCAGCTAAGTCATTGCCTACGACCTGGCAAGACGCCATAGCTTTGATAATTAATATTGTGAAGCATGTATCATCAAGAGCGATGTTCTACAAATGTGGATTAAAGTTAAGTATTACAGCAACTGCATCCATTTTCTAAGTTCTCATTTCCTTTTAACTGTTCCAGACCTCACGCCAATCTGCGTGAGCTTAACGCGTGCCTTTCGGCTTCCTCTCGTTGTGACTTGGCTGTCTTGCTAAGTCACAACAAAAAGTGGACCGAAAACTAAATGCGAAGGAGTCGCTTGCAATTTTAGTCTCACCTGTTCACATCTTCGTCGTCTGTTGCACGTATTAATCTTCGCATGTTACTGCTGCGTACAAAGATTGGTTTAAGTCCTTCGACCTGATTTTGGAACCCTCTTATTTTTCTTCGCCCCGCTTGTTTATACGCTGTTCAGCAACATTAATACGTCCACCTATCAGAAGTCTGAATAACCACATTTTGCAGCGCAGACCTCTGCGAGAGGTGCAGTCAATGAGGTTCTGGGAGATACCGACAGGCATGGCGTGGCCATCTGCGTTAAGCCTGGTGTACACGACGACACTAGGTTGCAGGCAACTGCGCTACTGGCCACTGCGTGTGCGCCACTCGTTGGTTGGTGAAACTAAACACTTTGGGCGCGTTCCAACTTTGGCGACACTAGTTGCAAGAGTTCTGAGGTTATGTGTATCCGTAGAGTGTAGACAAACAGAAATAAGAAGAGGGAAACGGAGAATAATGTTCGCTTTTTGGATATCTGTGCTTTGCATAGGTATTTGTAGGATTTCAGTAATGCTGATTACAAAAATAAACAATATATTGACCCTGAGACGTCACGTGCGATCAGAACACAGATAGTTTGGCAATATCTGGGCTGCGGGGCAAAATTTATTGAATTAGGAGCACATACACAACTGAATTAAGAAAAATACAAGCAAATGTAAATTTAGCTGTGGAAATGCTCTCGTCTACAAGGACTGAAATCCATCATTCGAGTTGGCCGACACTTCTTCTTCTTCTTCCCTTTTTTTTTTTTTTTTTTTTAAGGAGTATTGTTGACAGGATGGAAGGCTACACAAATCAAGAAGCTGTATTCCTTATTCAATATTCATCTATTTAAAACGTCACAGCAGTGCCTCCCATTCACTTATGTTTGAATTATGAAATATTGCCGCTGTACAGATCTATCTTCAAGAGAGTAGTTTTCAAACCATCGTCTTCCCACTCTTCTTAACGCGACCCTGCTTCGAATAATTACTGCTATTAATGTTACTAATTATTACTGATAATGCAAATAATTATTGGCGTTAATGAAAATGCGTCATCACCAACTAAAAACGCATCATATAGCATGAACGCAATGTGATATGTAATTTCAGTTCTGGCGAGAGTGCTTCATGCATTACAATATCTTTATTCCTTATCGCATAATGAACTCTATTTAGAAGAAATGTGAACAGTTCGGGTGACATTCTAAGATAATTAAAAGAACTTCTTGGGTCTTCCATTACAAATTATTTCAGCAAGGATGCTAAGCAACCGAGCTGACGTCTTTTCTTCATCCAATGACTAATCGAAAAACATTAATTTTTTTCTAATGCAGCGATTCCACGCAACAAGCTTTAACTCCATCACATCTCGTGCGACGTGCAGCTGCCAAAACTTTCATTTCAGACACGATTGAGGAACCCACAAAACGAGGAAACTGAAGTGTATACTGATTTCGCCATGTCTACAGTCAAATATGAAACCATTTGCGTGCAACTCATTCCATACAACGAGTGGCGCAACCCAAGGTCGTCGTGTAAACTAGGCTTTAGGCTTCTCTGTTGAGGATCCCAAAGTGCGAACAACCCTATCGAGATGGTCTCACAGATTCTGTATTGAGTTTAAATCCGGAAAGTCTGACAGCCGCGGTGAGTACAGTGAACTAATCCCAGCGCTCTTCGAACAACGCACGAACACAGCGAGCTGTGTGACATGTTGCATTCTCCTATTGGTAGACACAATCATGCCGAGTAAAAACAAACTGCATGTAGGGGTGGGCATGGCCGCCAAAGATAGATGGCATACTTGTTTTGATCCATTGCGCCTTCCAGAATCACTCAGTTCCTCAGGGAATGCCACGAAAACATTTTCCAGACCATAATACTCTCTTCTGGTTGCAGGATGTTTGCTTTCAGACATTTCGCGCCGTACATGCCAACGGCCATCTGTCCGATGGGAGGTAAAACGTGGTTCATCTACTGGGGTGTAAGTTTCAGCCTTTGTCGCTGATGAACAGAAGTCAGCATGGGTGCACGAACCAGGGGCGTTCTGACGATGCCCATACGCAGCAACTTTCGCTGAAAGGTCGTTGAGGAGACACTGTTGGTAGCCGCTTGATTCATCTGGGAGGTCACTTGCTCAACAGTTGCCCCTATATTCGCCCGTACACAATTTCGCAGCACCATCTCCCCCCCCCCTTCCCCCCCTCCTTAGCCAGGTGTGCACAGGTGTGCACCACAGTTCCCTCCAGTTCTCTCGGCAGCGGTTTTGGATAGCGCCATGTTGCATGGTATCCTTTAACCACGACTATACGCGAACAGTTTACAAACTTAGCCGTTTCGGAAATGTTTTCACCCTTGGCCCGAAAGCCAATGATCATGCCCTTTTGGTCCTCAGATAAATCATTTCCGCATTACGACAACGACACCACTGTTTTTCACGTCCTCCCCCCCCCCCCCCCCGCCCCCGACAAGCTTTATACAGTATACAGTGCTGCCATCTGCCGTCTGTCAGTGATCACTGTACGTTGACGTCGAACATAGGCGGTGAATACATTATTAATGTTACTGGGACCGTGCATTTGTACCTGTAAATCCTCGATTCTTTAAAGAATCGAACTTCTGTCTATAAAACAGCTTCCAACGTCTGTTTGCTTTAGAAATGAATTAATGTGTCATGTATTTGATGTCAAGCATGTAAGCAAGAAAAAGTGTGGAAAAGGTTTGAAATTATGTTTAAAGTTCGTTGGAATCGCCAACTTCTCTCATTATGAAACACTGTATGAATGTAATCTGGATAATTTATGGTCCATTTTAAGCGAAACCAAGTGTTTCACGAATCTCAGTGTTTGACGTAATTTTGCCTGATGTACACTGATATAATCGTGCAGTACATTCAGTGATGTATGTAGACACTGTCTGCAAATTGTGTTACGAATAGTGTTGATAGTAATAATAAATTAAAACGTCTTTTCTGTTTAGAAGTTTTACTAAATGAGCAGCGAAAATATAGTTAGCAATAAACCTTTTTCTGATCATCATTTTGTGAGGGGGGAGAAGGAGGGGGCAGGTAGTCGTAAGGTTTCGTGAAGGTTTGGAATTATGTGTAAAGTTTTTTGGAAGTCGCAAAAGCTCTCGTTCTGAAATACTGGATGAATAAAGTCTGCCGCGCGGTTTAAGCCGTTTTGTCACGGTTCGCGCGGCTTCCCCGTCGGAGGTTCGAGTCCTCCCTCGGGCATGGGTGTGTGTGTGTGTGTGTGTGTGTGTGTGTGTGTGTGTGTCGTCCATAGCGTGCATTGGAAGACTCTGCAGGAGAGACGCTCAGAAGCTCGGTACGGGCTTTTGTTGAAGTTTCGAGAACATACCTTCACCGAAGAGTCAAGCAGTATACTGCTCCCTCCTACGTATATCTCGCGAAGAGACCGTGAGGATAAAATCAGAGAGATTAGAGCCCACACAGAAGCATACCGACAATCCTTCTTTCCACGAACAATGCGAGACTGGAATAGAAGAGAGAACCGATAGAGGTACTCAGGGTACCCTCCGTCACACACCGTCAGGTGGCTTGCGGAGTATGGATGTAGATGTAGCGTAAGTTATTTTAAGTTAGATTAAGTAGTGTGTAAGCTTAGGGACCGATGACGTTAGCAGTTTGGTCCCTTAAGACCTTACCACAAATTTCCAATAAAGTCCGTGTATTTTCGAGCAAACAGTTACGCTGCCGCAAGACACACAGTTTCTGACTGTAACACTTGTCGTACTGTGTTAAGCTTTTAATATAAGACTATATCTCTTAATGAGTAGATTATGCCAACTTTTTTAATTTTCAAATTCGGTCAGTAATTAAGCGAAATACCGAAAATCAGATTTTTGTTTTCCCTGGAAGCTGGTAGATAGGTAACCTGCAACAGGTAGTGGATTCCGGGATAGTGATTTAGTAATGTAGATAGTATTTTTGGTAGTCTCTCGACCTCTACCCTAGTGATACGATGTTTCTTTTTCCTTCTCTTTTATTCCTTTTTTAAAATTTAGCGCTATTGATCCTAATTCCGCTCTTATTTCGCTTTCGATCTTGTGCTGTGTATATTGCTACATCTCTGGATTTACATCTGCCTCTTTGTCCATTACTTTATGCTGAGAAACAGTTTTTAGAGAAATTTTGACTCTGTAGAGAACACGCACTAGCCTTTCTTAATGTCTTCAGTGAAATAATTATGCTTCAGGTAGCATATATGGCATACTAGTCTTTCCACTTTCAAGCTAAAAATTAGAAATAAAGGTAAACATAATTAAGGAGAAATAACACTAGGTGTTGTTTCCGTGCACTATTCCTTTACCTTTCGAAACCATCACCCATTCCAGTACATAAAACTGTAACTAGTCACTTTTTTGAAATAGTTATTTATTCGTTCCATGAACCGGTTTTCGATCCTTTTCAGGCTCGTCTTCAGATGGCTTACCATACGTTACATGTTATTTCAAGCATAATGCTGGGCGCTGGCTCTGTAACAAGAAGATGAACAGAGGATGTCAAATTAAACACATTTTAACTGTCAATTTTTAACAGTATTTTATTAGGCAACCAGTTTCAGCGCTTTATTATGCTATCTTCAGGTCCATTACCGACGTGTAGGAATAATCTACCTTGCTTGTGAACGAAGCAGGGGCCAGCAATAGTGGTATTAGTAGATGTATCTACTTGCTACAGTGACCACTTCAAACATCACCCGCCGACTGTTGAACAGTCGGCGGGTAATGTTTGAAGTGGTCACTAACAGTCAGCGGGTGATGTTTGAAGTGGTCACTGTAGCAAGTAGATACCTGCTAACACCAGTATTGCTGGTCCCTGCTTCGATTACAAGCGAGGTAGAATATTCCTACACGTCGGTCATGGGCCTGAAGATGGCGTAATAAAGCGCTGAAACTGGTTGCCTAATAAAATAAGGTTAAAAATTGACGACTGAAAGGTTTTTAATTTGACATCCTCTATCGAGTAACTAAGTCCCGCGACCATCGCTAAAAAGATGAATATACAGAGAGAAGACGAAGATGTTTTAATGCATCGCCATGAGTATTGTTTATCTGTCGATTTGGGTCCAGAACCTAGTTTTGTACTTACTGCGGCAATATGGGGATAACGAAATTTTTGGATCCAAATCGACGCATAAACAATACTCATGGCGATGCATTAAAGCTTGTTCCATCGTCTTGTAACAGAGCCAACACCCAGCATGATGCTTGAAATAGATACGTAAGTTTCTGGAAAACCATCTGAAGATGAGCCCGAAAAGGTTCGAAAACTGATTCATGGAATGGATTAATAGCTATTTCAAAAAAGTGACTGGTTGCAGTTTTATGTATTTACATTAAATAAACAGTCACGGGTTCTAAAACATTCATAATGGATAAGATTAATCCATCACCCATGTGATTCACGTGTTTATCATAGTCTAAAGTAGGTGAACAGAAAGTGGCTCATAGAGCATTTCGGCTTTTACTTCGTCGTATGGCGTATGCGGACAGTCGTAAATGCTTCTTCAGTTTCCCGCCACAACTCTGAGGGCGTCAGGTCAGGGTTGAATGGGGTACGTAGATGGGGAGGGGAGTGGAGGTGGTAGTGGCAGGTGTGCAAGCGCCGCAGTGCGCAGGTGACCTGCATTATCCTATATTAACTTCCTGCCTCATATTAGCAGGAGGTTGCTCACGTCGAATAGCATACTCCAGAGTTTAGAGCAGTGGTTCAAATGGTTCAAATGGCTCTGAGCACTATGGGACTTAACATCTGAGGTCATCAGTCCCCTAGAACTTAGAACTACTTCCCTAACTAACCTAAGGACATCACACACATCCATGCCCGAGGCAGGATTCGAACCTGCGACCGTAGCGGTCGCGCGGTTCCAGACTGAAGCGCCTAGAGCAGTGGTCGTCAAAGTTTTTTGCTGAAGAGCCAATAGCGACAGTGTAAAACATTCCGCATCTCATTTCAGTTAGCCCTGCAGTGACTGCGCCAGACACCACTCTGCTCTAAGTTCACGGCGAAATTTACCAACGTCCATTAAAATTAAGCACCTTTTAAACTATTACTATCCTTGAAGGTGTTTTTGTTTGTTACTCAACAAGAAAAATAAACTCTCAAGAAGTTCCTAACATTAATTGCCGCTTTCGGATTCTGCTATTAGTTGCTAGAAGCATATTATAAAATACGGCAGAGAACCGTTGGCCGCACGAACATTTGATTAGGGCCGCATTCGGCCCGCATGCCGCAGTTTGACGACCGCTCGTCTAGAGCCTAGACAACGAAGGAGGGCATACGATTTTTGCAGGACGCTCCGATCTTTGGTTACCGTGTAGATAGATATGGCGTTTTACTTCCTAACTTTTTTATATTTTCGTTCCACCTTGAATTGTTTCAGACCAGATCCCGTTCTGTTAGCCATTCCTTTTCCACACCGACATTTCTGTTACGTCTGACTGTTGTCTCTCAGTTCTCTGTTTCATTTATTAGAATGCCATTCTTCGGAATAGATAAAAAGCCAAATCTTTCCTGGTCTTGCTGTTTTGAGAAATGACAAACCGTAAATAAGAAAAGTACTTTATCCGTTCAAGTCAGTCATTTTCTGACCACTACGACCAAGGCCGCCTATAGGATAGATAGTAAGGGGTGGAGGGCGGGGGGGGGGGCGGGGTTTAGACCTGGAGGTGCAGTGTATTTTAATGTTAAGAAGACGAATGACGACTTTGACGACTTATAAGTAGGCACAATTATTTTAAGTTCCGACCATGCTGAAAACATGTGTAATACTGAGTTTTAAATCGGGGGGGGGGGGGGGGGGTAAAGGAGTAGAGGAGCCTCTCCCCCGTATGTATGGGCGCCCTCAGCTGCGACTTGATTTGTTTAATTGCTGATTCCCTATTACTCCTGTTCACTGAGAGCAAAAAAAAAAAATCGTGTGGCACTGTTGGCCTGGAGGCCCCATTCGGGGGAGTTCGGCCGCCGTATTGCAGGTCCTTTTTAGCTGACGCCACATCGGCGACTGTTGCTGTCATAGTCGAAATTACGTCTATATTCGTTTTTGAATACGTCCGTGTTATAAGCATATCACAAGAAAAGTATTCTTTCTCCGTTCACATTGATTCTCCTAAAAGGCATTAGTACTACCTTCCGTTCCGAAAACACGTTCAGTAGACGCAGTTACAAAAAGTAGCCCTAACCAGCTTTAGTTATCATTAATATAAACTGTTATGGACACGTTTCCATAAATTTTTATCCAGTTACCACTTTCTGCATAGAATGCAATACTGATTTTCAGTTTCCATTACAAGGCAATTTTCTCCTCCTCTATTTTTTATTTCCAGTCCCCATCCCAGAATAATTTGTAATTGTACGATTGCTTATGCGAACAGACAAAATTGAGCAGATACACAGCTACCTTTTTCTTTAAAAAATTCCGCATTGTACATATCTTAGCTTTCAGGAATCTATTTGTGTATATTTATACTTTGCTACATTTGCATGTTGCTAATGCGAGAGTGCTACAGTGTGTAAGAAAAAGCCAGCCGGAGTGGCCGTGCGGTTGTAGGCGCTACAGTCTGGAGCCGGGCGACCACTACGGTCGCAGGT
This sequence comes from Schistocerca serialis cubense, assembly GCF_023864345.2. Lineage (NCBI taxonomy): Eukaryota > Metazoa > Arthropoda > Insecta > Orthoptera > Acrididae > Schistocerca > Schistocerca serialis. Next base: position 348,089,725 of record NC_064643.1, read on the forward strand.
TCGAATCCTGCCTCGGGCATGGATGTGTGTGATGTCCTTAGGTTAGTTAGGCTGAATTAGTTCGAAGTTCTAGGAGACTGATGACCTCAGAAGTCAAGTCGCATAGTGCTCAGAGCCATTTGTAAGAAAAGCACAGTACTATAAAAGAACATGTCCTGTACTGCTTCGTTCACGACGGTAAGAAGAGGTGGGCTACAGGGTGCTGCAGCAGCTGTAGTCACAGGAAAGCCAGGTAGGAGCAGACATAACGAGGTCATTGCAAAAGGAAGAGGGAGAAAGATGAGCATGTCATTTTAGTAACACTTATGAGGGGAATTCAATAAGAAATGCAACACATTTTTTTCTGAAAGTAGGTTGGTTACATTTAGGATTCCAATACACCATAATCCCCACACTTTAGGCTACAGAACCCTACTTTTCAACGTAATGTACCCCACCTCACTGGGAGCGCGTGTATGTCTGCGTCCTTGGTCGACATCGTAACCAACGTCGTTCCGTGTCGGTAACTTCCTCATCAACCGCGTACTGCTTCCCATGGAGTGCATCCTTTATTGGGCGAAACAGATGGAAATCAGAAGGTGCTAGATCTGGGCTGTAGGGTGGATCAGGAACAACAACAGTCCAGTGAAGTTTTGTGAACTCCTTTCAGGTGTTCCAGATTTGTGCAAAGCCTTGCGTTTTCATGGAGAAGGAGAAGTTTGATTGCATTTTAGTGGTCATGAACACACTGAAGTTCAACATTGTAGGAGTCACAGGTATGTATAGCGGACGGCACATAGGAGATAAGACAGGTTTGTGCGACCTTATTGCAATGATGACAGGTGTCTTACCACTGTGTTCAAAGCCACGTCTCCGTAGACACTCTGCAAGCGTCTACAATATCTGCGATGCGCTGGCTTACTGCCAAAAGAAACTCAATGACATTTCTCTGCTTGGAGCGCTCCTCCGTTACAGAAGCCATTTTGAAGGCTATGTGTAGCCCCATTAGCTACCGGAACGTCTTGAAACTATAGGGGCTCAAGCGGGAATATTACACGATATAACAAATTCTGCATTTTTCAACCGAAATTGGTTGAGAAAAAAATGTGTTGCATTACTTATTGTACGCCCCTCTAATGTCGTACTGTAGCTATGGTGTTTACGTATAACAGTACCACAAAAACTGCTTGGAGCGTAGGTTAAAAATTATACTAGCACCAAAACACAAACGAAAGGATCGCAAATGCATGGCGTATTTTAAATAAAATTACGATTTATGATTGAATTTTTATTTACTTACTGATTTTGGCTTTAGACAACAGTGACCATCAGGTCAGCGATAGTTATAACAGTACAGAGTTAACATCAAACTTCGAGTTACAGTAAAATAACAGTATAACAAATATACTGCACTAAGAAGATCTACATATACCAGTTCGTAATTTAAAAATTGTACGGAAGAACAACAATTTGAGTATTCATGTAGAAATATAAGTTCTTAATTTAAAATACATTGTACGTGCACATAAATTTACAGCTCATTACTCTAACCGAGTGGTCTCCATGAGAGTAATTGAGCCACGTGGACTTACAGTACCAAGTTTAAATCTGTATAGTAGCTTCTTGTATGTATTCTGCTGTCAAACTCTACTTATTTAAAAAATTGGTTCAAATGGCTCTGAGCACTATGGGACTAAACTTCTGAGGTCATCAGTCCCCTAGAACTTAGAACTACTTAAACCTAACTAACCTAAGGACATCACACACATCCATGCCCGAGGCAGGATTCGAACCTGCGACCGTAGTGGTCGCGTGGTTCCAGACAGTAGCGCCTAGAACCGCTCGGCCACATCGGGCGGCTCTACTTATTTACATCGACTCTGTACATTGAGGAGATAATATAAGTCGTCAGGGGAAAGTCCGTTGCAACTATAGTCCGATCCACGAACGATGCCACATCAATTTGATCCTCGTCACAGTGTCTAGAAAGTAGAACTTCTATTCTATGGGAATGTTCGGGATAGCATCCCTGTCCCAGCCTCATTCGAATGATAGACATCACATGGCAGTGACTTAGCTTCATACTGTCGAACCACATTTGAGGAGAGTTGTGCGATTTCCAACCGTGGGCCTTACGACCGGTGACGTCATTGTGGTGTGACTGCTAACAAATATTTTAGCTGTGGGTTTTCCGACCGTCAAAGGAAGTCGCAATAGTGGGGGAGGCTCTGACGACCTTTTTGTAATAAGAACATCCCTTCACGTTTTATCCAGGTGTCGTGCTGACTGTTCACATACTTCACAGGCACAGGTTTTTTTAATTTTTACAATTTTATTTTTAATTTTTACTGTTATTATCTCTGTTTCTATGTTTTTCCTCCATATTACTGCAGCAAATGATTAATTTTATTTACTGAATTTTAATTTTTCAGTAAATTTTTTGCAAGAAAGTCAGAGATTTTAAAGATCTTAAATCCCTCGAGGCATTATATATTCTTATAATGTCTTTTAACCTTTTGCCAAGGTCTATAGGTTATATCTTTTTCTTCTTTTTTTGAAGATACAGGCCAATGGAGTCTGTTTTAATTTCAGATACAGCGTTTACTGCGTCCTCTTTCAGCTTATTTATGAGAAAGTATACTTTCGGATATTTTTGATTTATTGAGGAGTTTAGGTTTCCTATACCAACCTTCGATAGCACTCGTAGTGTTGTACTGCTTGTTAAAAACATTCTACATTTCAATTGGTGTACTATAATTTTTCATCCACTGTTAACCAACAGTCTGCGGATTCATGATCTTCCCCCCACGGGACATTTCCTCCATCATTATCATCCACACTTTATCGATACAGTTTGGTGGAAGATGTTCCACTGTAGCTCACATGTGGCCAAACAATCCGACTTCTTCTCTATTCCTGTATTCCTGCGTACATTACAGTTCTTGTATTTTCTTCCACGGACATTGGTTGCGGTGAAAATTGCAATTGGAAAGGGATGTTTCGGGGAACACTGTTTTCATAGCTTTAATTATAGCCGTTTCGAAGCCCAGCGCTGGAGTTTCGTTGACCACCCAAGCATTTTATTTTCCAATCCAGAAAAAAGTCTTTCATATTTATCTTGACTTCTGTCTGGAAGCAGAGCAAATAAAAATGGAAATAGCACTGTCTCTTCATCTGCTTCTGATGTCAACGTGTGACGTGTGCAGTTGTTTGAACTGATTCAAACAACTGTCAAATATCCCGTCAATAAAGAACAGTTCCATTTTCACACAGGATTTCTCCGCTTCTTTACAATCAAAAAGGAGGATTCTTTTGTCAAAAACAGAACCGTCGTCAGTTTTCAAAAAACTGTTACCTTTAGTTAAATTCAAAACGTTTACACTCAGACAACTCTCCGAACTAGAGCCAGGCTTATTGGTCGTCAAAGTAGTTTCCCTTCGTACTTTACACAATCCAGTCTTTCAATTCTTGGAAATCCTCTTTAAAAAAATCGGAAAACGGGCACTGTCTTTTCTTCGTGGACCAATTTCCTGCATTTACACATTCGTTTCTTAATCTGCACATCTGCTTCGTTAGATGGGCAAGAATGTTGCTTCCAGCCACGTTTCTGCCATTTACAGTTTTTAAACGGCCTCGGCACTTACTCCATTCGGAATTAATGCACAATCAGTTAGTATACTCATCACTTTTTTTGAGCACCCGGTAGCGATGACCGTCCTTGAGAAGATACGGCTTCCCTTTCGTTGTACTTATTTCATTACTCGCAAGGTATATAACTCAAGTAGCTTAGCCCTCCGAAATTATACGGAACCGAAGGCTGTCTGCGCAGACACTGCCTGTCTGACGGTGACAACATATCCGCTGTTGGTGACCGACTGGCGCGTAATTCAGCAGTTGGGAGAGGGCGGGGGTGGGAGAGGCTTTGGTCGGAAAACCCACGGTGCAAAAGGTCTGTTTGGTCGCAAGTGCCTCGGTACCTGCCCCTGCAAAGAAGTCGGAAATATTACAGTAGACTATCGCAGCTAGTAAGCCACTACTGCTCTTACTACCCATCCCACTGTCGCAGAGGTTTTTTGCCCACGGCACTTTTTTCCCTCTGCTCTTCAAATCGCTACCCTCACTCGCGTTTCGTCCACTATCTATCACTTGATGGACCGTGTTAATGCGTAGTTTTACCCAGACGCACGGATAACATCACAGCCCAGCATCCTGTGATCCACTTACCAGATAACTAACATGTTTACGGAGGTCACCACGTTGATGCGGGCGTGGAGGGGCCCCATCTCTTTTTAAAAGCCGGTTGTATTGCCACTAGGTGTCTGCTCTTATGCATGACGTTGGCAGTTCCATTCGTGTTAGGCAACTTTTTTCATCGTAGGCTTGAAATCAGTATGAGGGATTAGTGATAGAGGAAAACAGCCTTCACTGTTACTCCACCTTGCTATGTGGTCAACTATTTCGTTATGAAAAATTTAATAATATCCTTCGTCCATAGCAAACGGACAACTATGTCTTTTTTCTTGCTTCTGTAATGGCCTCCAGTATATCCAAAATTTATCTTTTATTCTATTTGTCGAATTTTAGATTAGATTTGTGTCTGAAGGCAGGTTTTCATTCCATATTAGTCGAAAAGATCGATTCGGGAAACACTTGACGTTGTGAAACTTCATATCAGCGCACACTCCGCTGCAGAGTGAAAATCTCATTCTGGAGTTGACGTTGGGTTAATATGTAGCTTGAACATGAACTCAGGACTGGAACTAGCTGTTTGGAAATGAATATTCGTTACAACAGTTTCTGGTGGTTCCACGATGTCGTTCTTTAAATATACTGAAGCTCTGCGGCACAATATACAGAAAACGTATTAGATAAATTAATGGTTGTCGTTCGTTTGTTTGTTTATCCCAGTTATTAAAAATGGTTCAAATGGCTCTGAGCACTATGGGACTTAACTGCTGAGGTCATCAGTCCCCTAGAACTTAGAACTACTTAAACCTAACTAACCAAAGGACATCACACACATCCGTGCCCGAGGCAGGATTCGAATCTGCGGCCGTAGCGGTCGCGCGGTTCTACATCTACATCTACATCTACATTGATACTCCGCAAGCCACCCAACGGTGTGTGGCGGAGGGCACTTTACGTGCCACTGTCATTACCTCCCTTTCCTGTTCCAGTCGCGTATGGTTCGCGGGAAGAACGACTGTCTGAAAGCCTCCGTGCGCGCTCTAATCTCTCTAATTTTACATTCGTGATCTCCTCGGGAGGTATAAGTAGGGGGAAGCAATATATTCGATACCTAATCCAGAAACGCACCCTCTCGAAACCTGGCGAGCAAGCTACACCGCGATGCAGAGCGCCTCTCTTGCAGAGTCTGCCACTTGAGTTTATTAAACATCTCCGTAACGCTATCATGGTTACCAAATAACCCTGTGACGAAACGCGCCGCTCTTCTTTGGATATTCTCTATCTCCTCCGTCAGACCGATCTGGTACGGATCCCACACTGATGAGCAATACTCAAGTATAGGTCGAACGAGTGTTTTGTGAGCCACCTCCTTTGTTGATGGACTACATTTTCTAAGCACTCTCCCAATCAATCTCAACCTGGTACCCGCCTTACCAACAATTAATTTTATATGATCATTCCACTTCAAATCGTTCCGCACGCATACTGCCAGATATTTTACAGAAGTAACTGCTACCAGTGTTTGTTCCGCTATCATATAATCATACAATAAAGGATCCTTCTTTCTATGTATTAGCAATACATTACATTTGTCTATGTTAAGGGTCAGTTGCCACTCCCTGCACCAAGTGCCTATCCGCTGCAGATCTTCCTGCATTTCGCTACAATTTTCTAATGCTGCAACTTCTCTGTATACTACAGCATCATCCGCGAAAAGCCACATGGAACTTCCGACACTATCTACTAGGTCATTTATATATATTGTGAAAAGCAATGGTCCCATAACACTCCCCTGTGGCACGCCAGAGGTTACTTTAACGTCTGTAGACGTCTCTCCATTGATAACAACATGCTGTGTTCTGTTTGCTAAAAACTCTTCAATCCAGCCACACAGCTGGTCTGATATTCCGTAGGCTCTTACTTTATCAGGCGACAGTGCGGAACTGTATCGAACGCCTTCCGGAAGTCAAGAAAAATAGCATCTACCTGGGAGCCTGTATCTAATATTTTCTGGGTCTCATGAACAAATAAAGCGAGTTGGGTCTCACACGATCGCTGTTTCCGGAATCCATGTTGATTCCTACATAGTAGATTCTGGGTTTCCAGAAATGACATGATACGCGAGCAAAAAACATGTTCTAAAATTCTACAAGAGATCGACGTCAGAGATATAGGTCTATAGTTTTGCGCATCTGCTCGACGACCCTTCTTGAAGACTGGGACTATCTGTGCTCTTTTCCAATCATTTGGAACCCTCCGTTCCTCTAGAGACTTGCGGTACACGGCTGTTAGAAGGGGGGCAAGTTCTTTCGCGTACTCTGTGTAGAATCGAATTGGTATCCCGTCAGGTCCAGTGGACTTTCCTCTATTGAGTGATTCCAGTTGCCTTTCCATTCCTTGGACACTTATTTCGATGTCAGCCATTTTTTCGTTTGTGCGAGGATTTAGAGAAGGAACTGCAGTTCGGTCTTCCTCTGTGAAACAGCTTTGGAAAAAGGTGTTTAGTATTTCAGCTTTACGCGTGTCATCCTCTGTTTCAATGCCATCATCATCCCGTAGTGTCTGGATATGCTGTTTCGAGCCACTTACTGATTTAACGTAAGACCAGAACTTCCTAGGATTTTCTGTCAAGTCGGTACATAGAATTTTACTTTCGAATTCAATGAACGCTTCACGCATAGCCCTCCTTACGCTAACTTTGACATCGTTTAGCTTCTGTTTGTCTGAGAGGTTTTGGCTGCGTTTAAACTTGGAGTGGAGCTCTCTTTGCTTTCGCATAGTTTCCTAACTTTGTTGTTGTACCACGGTGGGTTTTTCCCGTCCCTCACAGTTTTACTCGGCACGTACCTGTCTAAAACGCATTTTACGATTGCCTTGAACTTTTTCCATAAACACTCAACATTGTCAGTGTCGGAACAGAAATTTTCGTTTTGATCTGTTAGGTAGTCTGAAATCTGCCTTCTATTACCCTTGCTAAACAGATAAACCTTCCTCCCTTTTTTTATATTCCTATTAACTTCCATATTAAGGGATGCTGCAACGGCCTTATGATCACTGATTCCCTGTTCTGTACATACAGAGTCGAAAAGTTCGGGTCTGTTTGTTATGAGTAGGTCCAAGATGTTATCTCCACGAGTCGGTTCTCTGTTTAATTGCTCGAGGTAATTTTCGGATAGTGCACTCAGTATAATGTCACTCGATGCTCTGTCCCTACCACCCGTCCTAAACATCTGAGTGTCCCAGTCTATATCTGGTAAATTGAAATCTCCACCTAAGACTATAACATGCTGAGAAAATTTATGTGAAATGTATTCCAAATTTTCTCTCAGTTGTTCTGCCACTAATGCTGCTGAGTCGGGAGGTCGGTAAAAGGAGCCAATTATTAACCTAGTTCGGTTGTTTAATGTAACCTCCACCCATAATAATTCACAGGAACTATCCACTTCTACTTCACTACAGGATAAACTACTACTAACAGCGACGAACACTCCACCACCGGTTGCATGCAATCTATCCTTTCTAAACACCGTCTGTACCTTTGTAAAAATTTCTGCAGAATTTATCTCTGGCTTAAGCCAGCTTTCTGTACCTATAACGATTTCAGCTTCGGTGCTTTCTATCAGCGCTTGAAGTTCCGGTACTTTACCAACGCAGCTTCGACAGTTGACAATTACAATACCGATTGCTGCTTGGTCCCCGCATGTCCTGACTTTGCCCCGCACCCGTTGAGGCTGTTGCCCTTTCTGTACTTGCCCAAGGCCATCTAACCTAAAAAACCGCCCAGCCCACGCCACACAACCCCTGCTACCCGTGTAGCCGCTTGTTGCATGTAGTGGACTCCTGACCTATCCAGCGGAACCCGAAACCCCACCACCCTATGGCGCAAGTCGAGGAATCTGCAGCCCACACGGTCGCAGAACCGTCTCCGCCTCTGATTCAGACCCTCCACTCGGCTCTGTACCAAAGGTCCGCAGTCAGTCCTGTCGACGATGCTGCAGATGGTGAGCTCTGCTTTCATCCCGCTAGCGAGACTGGCAGTCTTCACCAAATCAGATAGCCGCCGGAAGCCAGAGAGGATTTCCTCCGATCCATAGCGACACACATCATTGGTGCCGACATGAGCGACCACCTGCAGATGGGTGCACCCTGTACCCTTCATGGCATCCGGAAGGACCCTTTCCACATCTGGAATGACTGCCCCCGGTATGCACACGGAGTGCACATTGGTTTTCTTCCCCTCTCTTGCTGCCATTTCCCTAAGGGGCCCCATTACGCGCCTGACGTTGGAGCTCCCAACTACCAGTAAGCCCACCCTCTGCAACTGCCCGGATCTTGCAGACTGAGGGGCAACCTCTGGAACAGGACAAGCAGCCATGTCAGGCCGAAGATCAGTATCAGCCTGAGACAGAGCCTGAAACCGGTTCGTCAGACAAACTGGAGAGGCTTTCCATTCAGCCCTCCGGAATGTCTTTCGCCCCCTGCCACACCTTGAAACGACCTCCCACTCTACCACAGGTGAGGGATCAGCCTCAATGCGGGCAGTATCCCGGGCAACCACAGTCGTAGTCCGATCAGGGGATGCGTGGGACGAGCTGGCCGTCCCCGACAAACCCCCATCCGGACCCCCACAGTGATGCCCATTGGCAACAGCCTCAAGCTGTGTGACCGAAGCCAACACTGCCTGAAGCTGGGAGCGAAGGGATGCCAACTCAGCCTGCATCCGAACACAGCAGTTCCAGTCCCTATCCATGCTAAAAACTGTTTTGCAAATAACGTCTGAACTAATCTACAGAGAGCGCAAACAAATCGACAAAATTTAAACGGTTATTAAAATACAAGATTGCCTAGTAAATGCAGTAATGCTGCTACTTGCGCACTGCTGACACTGCTCGGCGGCGGAAGGAGACTAAGCGAAATTACACTATTCAGGTACTAAAACGCGATGCTACACTCTCAAATACTATAATACGCCCGAAATTTATGAATTAAACAATGCAAGTACCAAAAACACGCAAAGAAATTAAGAATTAAACTATGTAACAAACGAGTGAGCTAGGAGTATACGACTTGCTGCTCAGCTGCTTATCCAACGGCGGCAGGGAGCACAGACTGTAGCGCCTAGAACCGCTCGGCCACTCCGGCCGGTCCCAGTTATTAGACTGGAAATGGAATCAAATATAACAGTATACAAGACATAAAAGAAAATCCTTCAAATATTCACTGTAACATTACTTTAACACTAAACATGACTGCAAACAGCTTGTTTGGTTTCCCCTCCAGGAGAAAGGATCAATAAATGCCATGGTGAACCCAACCTTGAGCAAGCACCACGGAGCTGCATGTGGGAGAATCACTGAGATCTCAGATCCATTCTGCATTAACAGTCTATATTCTCCTATTTCCTAAAGGTCCTATACAGATCTATTCACTCCATTCTATCTTAACTTGGAATAGAATATCATCGGACCGTGACAAGCCAGCATGTTATACAGGAAAACCGTGATGCCTTTGGTGAGACGACACAAGTGACTGAATGCTTGACAAACACTCATGCGCAAGGATGCTTGCGCAAGTAAGTTTGAGCGTGTGTAGGATAAACTTGCGCAAGAATTAGTCCTGTACGAGCACCCTCACGCTTGATCGAATGTCAGATCCGCATGCAGGTGCAAGTATTCAAGCGTGTGTGTAGTTCGGCGTGTGTACCAAGAATAGGTAGCCCTTCATTAGTTCTGAGTGTCCGTAGCGTGAATACCGTAGCGTTTTTCCGTACCCACTGTGTCTGATCTCAGAAGTATCAGTCGCGAATAGGAGGAGTTTATTCGTACCTATGAAAGGCATCCGTGTTCATGGGATGTAAAACATAAAGTATACCAAGACAAAGGAAAGAGGGACGCTGCATGCGAAGTACTTCTTGCGAAGTTCAAAGCATTAGATCCTGCAGGAAGCAGAGAAAAAGCGATAAAAAGATAAATTCTTTAAGAACGAAATATAGAAATGTGTATTTGTGGTCTTCATAACCACTTCCTGTAGTGAGAAATCGCTACGTTGTGGTTAGTTTTTCGTGTGGTGTTATGGCCTTCATCATGACTGTATCCTGCTTTTTAATCAAAGGCGTAATTAGTGAAAGAAAATTTAGATACGTTTCTTGATTCACACCCAGATAATTATGCCGATCACGAGGATGTATCTTCAGTTCACTGAGTAAGTTAATGTGGGAATACGATTTTCATTCCTTTAACCGCTCTTTACTTAACACATCACGTTACGTCATCTGTTCTTTTTTTCGTAACACAAGCAAAAAGGCTGCCAAAGCAAACAAACCGATGCTTGTACAAGCTTGCTTGAGCCGTGTGGAGGAGGGATGAATTTGTGCATAGTTCCGCAAGCACGTTTGAGCAGGCGTGCTTGTCAAGCACGCAGTTAGATGCGTGGCACCTTTACTCCTACAATATTTTGTTCCAGGTCGTAACTTATATGTGCATTAAAGTTGGCTGAAATTACGCTAAATGTTCCAGGGTCCATCTTTATGTTTGCTTATCTCCTTCTCGCTTTTCCCCTTACCCCAGGGGGTACTAGAAGCCTCACGCCCATACTTTATTTTACTTTTATTTAGTAACAGTTCATACGTGTACTAAGTTTGAGTTGAAGATGTTGTTATAGGGGAGGAAGCCTTGTCAAGCTGCATTAAACGAGTCAAGACATAAAAAAAAGTTGATGTTTTCAGGATGGGTTTGAAAGTATTCACATACATGTCTGAGGAATTAAATTCAACAAACCTTCGTGCACATGTATATTGTGTGTACTACCTGTTCAAATGGTTCAAATGGCTCTGAGCACTATGGGACTTAACTACTGTGGTCATCAGTCCCCTAGAACTTAGAACTACTTAAACCTAACTAACCTAAGGGCATCACACACATCCATGCCCGAGGCAGGATTCGAACCTGCGGCCGTAGCAGTCGGGCGGTTCCGGACTGCGCGCCTAGAACCGCTAGACCACCGCGGCCTCTACTACCTGCAATGAAATATTGTAAGAGCAAGACATCCCAAGCATTCCTAGGGGAGGGGACGAGATCAGAGTCGAATCACTGTTTTCGTTTCCACTAGGTTGATTGGTCACGGCCTGATGACATTTTATTTCAATTTAGGCAAAACGGGACGATTAGAACTGTGCAGGACTTTAAGGAAACAGGGTCATATATTAATTATTACATGGATTTTAGACCTCCACCCGGCTCAGCAGCCTCGGTCCCCAGCGTAAGCCCGTGCGATGGCGCTCGACTCGGATATAAGATCGGTTCGAATCCTGGCGGTGGATGAAATTTTCACTAACAATATTTGGCCGGCAAGGGGAGGAAAGGTGTGGCGTAAGGTTCCTGATGCCCAGTCTTTGTGCCAATGTCCTGCACTAAATTGCAAACCTCTCCAGTGTCTCACAAAGTGGGGTATGTGACACCGTTGATGGTGAGCTGCCCGCACGATGGGGACAGTAAGCTCGGATACCCTGTTGGCTCTATTAGCTAGGTTTAGACTATGTTCTGGCACCGATTTTCACCCTTTCGCTTTTCTTCGTCCGTGAGAACACGAATCCAGCAGAATACTGTACAAGCATTCACCACAGTCTTCCACACGTCACAGACATATGCTTTACACTTCATGATAGGTCAGATGAAGGCAACGGCAAACTACCTCCACTACTGATGTTCGTGCAGCAAGTGCTGTCAGAGGAAAATTTTTGTCAGAACAGATGACACTGCACTCCAGTTACTTCTCTAGACTGTTGCACAGATGACAAAATGGTAGATACCTAAATAGATGACAGAGGGACAGAAAAACAATTAAAATCGCTTAAAAGAGGAAAGGCCGCTGGACCTGATGGGAAACCAGTTCGATTTTACACAGGATACATTAAGGAACTTGCTCCCCTTGTTGCAGCGGTGTACCGCAGGTCTCTAGAAGAGCTTAGCGTTCCAAAAGATTGGAAAAGGACACAGGTCATCCCCGTTTTCAAGAAGGGACGTCGAAGAGATGTGCAGAACTATAGATCTATATCTCTAGGGTCCATCAGTTGTAGAATTTTGGAACACGTATTATATTCGAGTATAATGACTTTTCTGGAGACTAGAAATCTACTCTGTAGGAATCAGCATGGGTTTCGAAAAAGACGATCGTGTAAAACCCAGCTCGCGCTATTCGTCCACGAGACTCAGAGGGCCATACACACGGGTTCCCAGGTAGATGCCGTGTTTCTTGACTTCCGCAAGGCGTTTGATACAGTTCCCCACAGTCGTTTAATGAACAAAGTAAGAGCATATGGACTATCAGACCAATTGTGTGATTGGATTGAAGAGTTCCTAGATAACAGAACGCAGCATGTCATTCTCAATGGAGAGAAGTCTTCCGAAGTAAGAGTGATTTCAGGTGTGCCGCAGGGGAGTGTCGTAGGACCGTTGCTATTCACAATATACATTAATGACCTTGTGGATGACATCGGAATTTCACTGAGAATTTTTGCGGATGAAGCTGTAGTATATCGAGAGGTTGTAACAATGGAAAATTGTACTGAAATGCGGGAGGATCTGCAGTGAATTGACGCATGGTGCATGGAATGGCAACTGAATCTCAATGTAGACAAGTGTAATGTGCTGCGAATACATAGACAGAAAGATCCTTTATCATTTAGCTACAATATAGCAGGTCAGCAACAGGAAGCAGTTAATTCCATAAATTATCTGGGAGTACGCATTATGAGTGATTTAAAATGGAAAGATCATATAAAATTAATCGTCGGGAAAGCAGATGCCAGACTGAGATTCATTGGAAGAATCCCAAGGAAATGCAGTCCGAAAACAAAGGAAGTAGGTTACAGTACACTTGTTCACCCACTGCTTGAATACTGCTCACCGGTGTGGGATCCGTACCAGATAGGGTTGATAGAAGAGATAGAGATGATCCAACGGAGAGCAGCGCGCTTCGTTACCGGATCATTTAGTAATCGCGAAAGCGTTACGGAGATGGCAGATAAACTCCGGTGGAAGACTCTGCAAGAGAGACGCTCAGTAGCTCGGTACGGGCTTTTGTTGAAGTATCGAGAACATACCTTCACCGAGGAGTCAAGCAGGATATTGCTTCCTCCTACGTATAACTCGCGAAGAGAGCATGAGGATGAAATCAGAGAGATTAGAGCCCACACAGAGGCGTACCAACAATCTTTCTTTCCACGAACAATGCGAGACTGGAACAGATGGGAGAACCGATAGAGGTACTCAAGGTACCCTCCGCCACACACCGTCAGGTGGCTTGCAGATTATGGATGCAGATGTAGATGTAGACACACCAAAAACAAATGTTTCAGTAAGTAATATTAGTGAAGGATGCAGGCAAAACACGGAAGTGTTTGAACAGCAGTTGAAGAAGACAAGAGGTCTTGTCATGTCTTGGAGAGAGGTGGCGCAGTGGTTAGCACACTGGACTCGTATTCGAGAAGACGACGATTCAAACCCGAATCCGGTCCTACAGATTTAGGTTTTCCTTAATTTTGCTAAATCCCTTTGAAAGGACACGCCCAATTTCCTCCCCATCCTTGACACGATCCGAGCTTGTCCTCCATCTCTAATGACCCAGATCTCGATGGAACGTTAAACTCAATCTTCCTTCCCTCTTCTCATGTCATGAAATGAAGCTCCCCCCCCCCCCCCCACACACACACACACTCCCACATCTCCAGTATACACTCCCCTCGGTATAGAAATACTCGATATTTCAAAAAATTTCAAATCTCCATATTTATTGATAAAAACATGCTACAAACATGGAATGACTTACAAAATCTTTATAAGTTTTAGTTATGCTATTACAAATACTGTGAGCCCACCAGCAGCACAAACGACACTGGACGATAGCTAAATTGGTCATAAACTTTACATAATGTATCTGTTTTTACAGAAATTATGGAAGCTGTTATTCTTCATTTCTTTGCTGTCACGAGGTGAAGGGGAGATGAGCACGCTTTCCTGCACATATCACCACAAGAAAAAATCTCATGGGGTCATGTCTGGCGATCTTGGAAGCCAAGAATGCAGAGCAGTATCACGGAGTCCCGTGCGGCCTCTCTGCAGAATTGGCTTCTTCCACAACTGCTGAAGGACTCCGATGATAGCATTTCCCACGGGATGGAGCTCCACAAACCTGGCACAACAACGCACGACAGTTTCTCAATGACACTCTGCCTCGAGAGGCCGCGCGGGACCTCGAGACACTGCCCTGCATTCTTGGTCTCCAAGATCGCCAGACATGACCCCATGCGATTGTTTTCTTGTAGGGATATGTGTAGGAAAGTGTATTCATGGCCCCTTTATCTCGTGACGGAGCAGAAGCGAAGAACAGAATAACAGCCGCCATATCTTCCGTAAAGGCACATACATATTGTAAAGTTTTTGACGAATTTAGCTATCGCCCAAATGTTGTTCGTGCTGCTGCTGGTGGACACAAAGAACATTTGTAATAGTATAGCTAGAACTTCAAGACGTTGTGATTGTTTTTGCAATGTATCCCGTGTCTGTAGTATGTTTTTATCAATAAATATGGAGTTTTGAAATAGGCCATTCTCTTTGAAACACCCTGTATCTATAGTACGTTGGTTGTAATTGCTCCAGGCGTTCCAGGGCGATGCTGGAAAATAATCCACAGCATATTTAGTAATACATTTTTTGTTTCACTAGTCACGACTCAGTAGGAATGTGCGATATTTAACGAAACCGTTCGAACATCACAAATAATACGTTGCACGTTGAGCCTTATTACTTTTTAATAAGGTAGGGCATGCTTGCAGAAAAGCGAATTTTCGCCAATCGCTTTCTAGCAAGTTACGAGGAACCTATTCAGTGTTTGTACAGCGATTTTTAGAAAAGCGCGCGCTGTGTTGCAGGCGTGAACGATTCCCATTAGAAACAATCCCCTTGGTTGAGTCGAAGGCATTTCTCTGTGGTATCCTGACTTCCAGTAGTGCTAGCCCAGCAACGTACGCAGCATAGCTCCTGTGCACTCTGGAAAGAAGTACTGCCAGAAGTGAAGGAGCAACGGCGGCTCATGAGTCGTGGCTTCATAGCTCGGAGTCGATACGAAAGTGCGCCATCTGATCAAAAGTATCCGGAAACTTATTAGTGGACATTAATATGTGGCGACACCTTCTGTGAGGTGCCTGAATGTCTACGAGGGAATGGCAACCCGTTCCTGCTCAAGAGTCGAAACCAGAGAAGGTTGTGACGTTGATCCGCCCTGGTAGCTGCGTAGCCAGCGCGGCGGATTGCAAACCGAAGTAGCCCTGGTTCTATTTCCGACCGGGACGCAGATTTTCTCCACTCGGGTACTGGGTGTTGTGTTGTCCTTACGTTCGTATTGTGATAATTGACATTCCACAGTTTAGATGGCTGTATGGGCTCTTTCCGAAAGGCAGTAAATGAAAAAAAGAAAACAGGTAGTGATGTTGGACGCTAGATTCTGTAGCGAAGTCGATGTTCTAGCTCATCCCAAAGTTGTTGCATTGGATTCTCGTTAGGACTCTGGGTTGTCCAGTCCATTTCAGCGCTGTTACTGTCCACAGAGAATTGCCCAACAAATGCTGATTAACGACAGGATGCTCTGTGATGCTAATATAGTCCACGACTCCAAATTGTGTGTAATATACAACGCTGTCAAATGTGTTCATATCCTACAGCATTTAGTGTTTTATTAACTGCAATAAGCGGCCACACCATAACCAAGATAAACATCTCCATGCCATAACAAACCCTCGTCCACGTTCTCCAGCCATTTGCTAAACACAAGCGCTTCCATCAAATTATCACCTCCAGCGGGAGCGCCTATGTATAAAGTGTGCCAACAAAAAATAAAATTATTTTGCACGGTTCCATTTTTGTTTCACAACTGCAGACCCGTACCTATTCCTTCATTATTGCTTCAGGTTACACAATGATAATTTGTGTTTTCATACGTCCAAGTGAGCAGCAGTAATATAAAATACAAAGCGAGCTAGGAAGAAAAAATTTGCGATCCGTGCAAAAAAATTGCCTTGATTATGAGCTATCAGCCTAATGGCACATTGAGGCAGTTGTCTACGAGATAATTAGTGATCGGATAAGCAGCTGTATGGGATCAGATGCCACTGCACTGCTTAATGCTTCGAGTGGGTCATTACTGTTTCCGTAACACCTGTCCTTGGCAACAGGGTGTTGTACTGAAAATTTATTTCATTATTGTTTAATAAAACAGCGGTGTAGCCTATATTATGTAAGTTTATTTTCCTGCTGTTTAAATAAACTAAGACTAAACTGTGATTTTGATCATACGTGACTCACCTTGGCAACAACTTAAATGAAGTTATTCTATACATGTGTACAAAGTGCGCCGATCTGTTTTTAAATTATCTGATATGTTATTACTTGTATGCAATTCATATTACAACACTCATGAACATTGACAAAGAGCAGCATTGATACCAATCTCTTACTCTCACAAACGTCAGACAAATCATTAACAAATATGAAAAATACTTTACAGTGAAAATTACACAATCTTAAATGAAAAATCTAAAGTTCCCTTATATCCATGTCTCATTCAAAAATGGATCCTAACTACGCGCGACTGCAGTGCCACTAAATAAAAAATATTACCTTCATTCCCCTTCATTCGCTTTTTTAATATCCGTACATCTCGTTTCATTCTAAATCACTAATCGAATCTTTCTTCCGTGTTTCACAATGTTCAAACATAAATCGTTTTGCTTAAACACAGATGCATTTAACTTTACGTCTGTATCTCCAAGAGTCCTCTGTTCGCCGTCTAGTCTCGCTACTGCACTAACGATAGAACTCCCGCGTCCCTCGCTGCCAAGCAGCGATGACAAATATAATCACATCTTCCAGCGGCAAAGCTACTCTGACCAAAGACTGTGCGCGCATTATAAGCGATTCAAAATTATTGTCGCTTATCGTTTGAGACATCCAATATATGTGCAAATACCAGAAATGCAAATAACAAACTCCCACAAGACCTGTATGGCTTACAAGGAGTTGTTCGACCGTTGTACCACATTCTTTTGAACTCCCGGTGCAGTCATTGTTCTAGCTCGACCGCTGGTAGTGTTCGCAGAAGAGCTTCTGTAAAGTTTGAAAGATAAGAGTTGAGCTACTAGCGGAATTAGGGCTTCGAGGACGGTTCGTGAGTTGGTAGAGCACTTGCCTGCGAAAGGCAAAGGTCCCGAGTTCGAGTCTCGGTCCGGCACACAGTTTTAATCTGCCAGTAAGTTTCATTTCGGCGCACACTCCGCTGCAGAATGAAAATCTCACTCTGGAAACATGCGGCCTTGCGTTATCTTGTTGGAAGATAATGTCACAGATACGTCGAAGACGGGGCTCGGTCGTCCGTGTGAGCAAGTCAAAAATATAACGGATACTAGCCAATACCGGCTGTGTCAAATGGCGGTGCTCGTGTTGTGTACTCACTGACACCTGTGTCCAGTATTGTCGTTGGCTCCACCATTGTCAGCGCACCTGTCATTGTTGCCGCGTCAAGGGAAGCTGCAACAGTGGTCGCCTTCTTGACAACCCATGGTGCTTCAGAAATCGTCGCATGTTCCTGTGGATGCCTATATTGCTGAAAATAAGCCCATAGTAAGTACGTGACATTGATGTACGATCCTATATGTTCGAGCGATCAGTATGTCTGATCTTTGAGACGTTAATCTTGTGGGATTGTTGAGCTTTTGGTTGAAGCTGAGCATGGCCGTTGAGAACCCACTGATTCCATATTCGCAAGACAGTCGGGGAACAGCAGTATCGCGGATAATGATAAAACCCAGTCACGATAGATCAAGATCTTGCCAGTGCCACATTCCGATACGTGATGGCGGACGTTTCTACTTCTAACACAACGTGTAACACGTTCTATCTTCTGACGAACAAAATACATTCAAGTGCGATTTCTGAATGAGGAACTAGCTGCATAATATTTTCTTATTTACAGACGGCAGATGTCGTTACTTCCGACTGCTTTGTGCAGCAGCACTGAAATACATATCCAAGCATGTCGTTCACTTAAGGCCGTGTTGATGTTTGTTGTATGTCGTATTGTGTCAGTCAATATGAAGTGAACCAATAAAGGTTGCTTGATCATTTTTGATTTGTATGATTTTTTTATATGTTCATATGCAGTTTTTACAATTTATAATCTTGAGCCTTTTCAGAGAGGCAGCCATTTTTGTTGGGCTGCGGGGGCATATTTGAAACTTTACAGACATTTGCGACAAATCAAACATTTTCAGAATGGGTAATGCTAGAAGAATGAATCACACACAATTTTGTCCAGAAGATTCTCTTCTATAATACAAGTCCAAAAGCAATAGCCTAAAAGTAATCCTAGTAAGAGAAAATGGCTACCAAACTTTTAAATTGCAATTGAGTAAAATACGGTTTTCAAGGCGTATAATTTCAATGAAGGAATAAAACACCGCAACTAATTTTCTTAACATTATTAGATACAATACACAACATAACACTACCAAGAGGCGTAATATCTTTGGGGGGCTTAGCAAAAAAATATTATTTTTTTACATATCTTGTACCTATGTGTTAGTAAACTGCAGAAAAACTTTCATTGTTGGTATTTGATCCTGAACAAAGTTATAAATTTTCGAAGGGTACATTACTAATGGGAATTTGACCATAAAACAACATTGAGCACATTAAATTTTGTCACTGTAATTAGGTTGTTGCAATTACAGGTATATTTTCACAAGTCTGCCTAAGGTAGGCAGTTAATTTAAACTTATTCATTAAGAACAATAGACTGTATTTTTCAGTTTAAAAAATTTGCTGTACACTTTTTATTTTATAAATTTAAATGGTAATTTGGAAGCACATTTATTTCCTCTGAGAGTCTTCCTGAGGTAGAGTGTGATCTTTTGCTGTGGTAAGTCTTTGTCTTCAAATATTTGAAATTGGAATCCAAACTCTGTCACAGCTCACTTGTTAAAAGATGTGTGGGGTCCTGCCAGATGGAAAAGTGCACATGAACCTCGTTATGTTCCAAGCTTATTTACTGCATCTGAGCTAACCACCACAGTCCATCATAAATACTACATCGTTGACTTCTAAAGTTAAGGGAACAAATTTACTTGTTCAGTGATGCTCACAGTTTTCAATTTTAGAAATTTTATAGCACCTTATTGTGTGTTCTGCGAAATTTCTGGAAATTTGTTGTGCCTTTGGCCTTCAAAGTTTTCAAATCTTGTGTTACGTTTTTCAGTATGAGTAAGACAGTCCTCTTTTCTGAGAAGGAAATATATAATACCTCTCATATATTCTTTGCAATAGGGGTACATTTGGTCAATATACAGAATTAGATCTGATGTAATTCTTTCTAAACTGGTCTTACTTACCTCGCACTTGGTTGTAGTTGCCCACCACATCACAGGCATTTCTTCCGTGGCAAGAAGCAAAAAAGCTTTATGGGTACAGATATTAGTAAAATTTTTCCTATTGTTCTAGTTGCTACTACTTCCATCTGAAAAACATATTACCTTCTCAACTTTAGGTAAGTTTTCTTTAATACAATTTATCATGTAAGAGTAAAAGGCCTGTACAACTGTTGTGTTGTGCTCTAAATAGTCACTTAAGATACAGACTGAGCAACTGGTGAATTTGCAATCCTCGTTTTTAAATCAAAATACAAATGAACGAACCGGTGCCTGGTCATTGGCCCAGAGGTATCCTTGAATTGCACCTTGTCCAATGTATGTAAAATTCTGTGCAAAGTCAGCCAAGATTAGACATTCAGCAGTCTCCCAGACATTCTGACATACGGAATTCTGCGTCGGCCTTGGAGGCGTGCCCGGATAGCCAAAGTTGTTAAGGCACGTTGACCGAGAAGTCCGGGTTCGAGTCCCTGCCAGGCACAAATTTCCGCAATATGCCAATATGTTCCTTCCATACAGCTTATCCCTAAGGAGGCTGTACAAACAAAACTGTTCCACAGAAAATGTGACAATTGACTAATGTTAACGCAAAACGTGAAAAAAAAAAACAATTGGCGTCGGCATCATTTGTGTACAAGTCTGAGAACTTTTCACCTCACCCTCGAACTACGCCATGGCCGAAATTCTGCAGACCCTTACGCTTTTAGCAACAGTGAGGGAAATGTGTAAACTGTCAGCTGTCTTATACACTACTGGCCATTAAAATTGCTACACCAAGAAGAAATGCAGCTGATAAACGGGTATTCATTGGACAAATATATTATACTAGAACTGACATGTGATTACATTTTCACGCAATTTGGGTGCATAGATCCTGAGAAATCAGTAACGAGAACAACTACCTCTGGCCGTAATAATGGCCTTGATACGCCTAGGCATTGAGTCAAACAGAGCTTGGATGGCGTGTACAGGTACAGCTGCCCATGCAGCTTCAACACGATACCACAGTTCATCAAGAGTAGTGACTGGTGCAATGTGACGAGCCAATTGCTCGGCCACCATTGACCAGACGTTTTCAATTGGTGAGAGATCTGGAGAATGTGCTGGCCAGGGCAGCAGTCGAACATTTTCTGTATCCAGAAAGGCCCGTGCAGGACGTGCAACATGCGGTCGTGCATCATCCTGCTGAAATGTAGGGTTTCGCAGGGATCGAATGAAGGGTAGAGCCATGGGTCGTAACACACCTGAAATTCAACGTCCACGTTTCAAAGTACCGCCAATGCGAACAAGAGGAGCCCGAGACGTGTAACCAATGGCACCCCATACCATGACGCCGGGTGATACGCCAGTATGGCGATGACCAATACACGCTTCCAATGTGCGCTCACCGCGATGTCGCCAAACACGGATGCGACCACCATGATGCTGTGAACAAAACCTGGATTCATCCGAAAAAATGACGTTTTGCCATTCGTGCACCCAGGTTCGTCGTTGAGTACACCAACGCAGGTGCTCCTGTCTGTTCAAAAATGGTTCAAATGGCTCTGAGCACTATGGGACTCAACTGCTGAGGTCATTAGTCCCCTAGAACTTAGAACTAGTTAAACCTAACTAACCTAAGGACATCACAAACATCCATGCCCGAGGCAGGATTCGAACCTGCGACCGTAGCGGTCTTGCGGTTCCAGACTGCAGCGCCTTTAACCGCACGGCCACTTCGGCCGGCCTCCTGTCTGTGATGCAGTGTCAAGGGTAATCGCAGCCATGGTCTCCGAGCTGATAGTCCATGCTGCTGCGAACGTCGTCAAACTGTTCGTGCAGATGGTTGTTGTCTTGCAAACGTCCCCATCTGTTGATTCAGGGATCGAGACGTGGCTGCACGATCCGTTACAGCCATGCGGATAAGATGCCAGTCATCTCGACTGCTAGTGATACGAGGCCGTTGGGATCCAGCATGGTGTTCCGTATTACCCTCCTGAACCCAGCGATTCCATATTCTGCTAACAGTCATTGGATCTCGACCAACGCGAGCAGCAATGTCGCGATACGATAAACCGCAATCGCGATAGGCTACAATCCGACCTTTATCAAAGTCGGAAACGCGATGGTACGCATTTCTTCTCCTTACACGAGGCATCACAACAACGTTTCACCAGGCAACGCCGGTCAACTGCTGTTTGTGTATGAGAAATCGGTTGGAAACGCTCATGTCAGCACGTTGCAGGTGTCGCCACCGGCGCCAACCTTGTGTGAATGCTCTGGAAAGCTAATCATTTGCATATCACAGCATCTTCTTCCTGTCAGTTAATTTTTGCGCCTGTAGTACGTCATCTTCGTGGTGTAGCAATTTTAATGGTCAGTAGTGTATATCCACATGGCACATTGCACTTCACTCGGCATACAACATTACTCATGTTATGTAGATGTCACATCCCGATGGCGATCATAATAATATTATTGGGCGGCTAGTCGGAAACTCAGAAGGCAGACACGTGTTCTTGTAACCTGTTGCGTCCCACAAAGCTACTGCACACTTGTTATCAGCGAAGCAGTTGCCAGGTGGGCTAATCGGACGCACTGTGCTACTTTGTTACGGAGAACAATGCGCACAGCCTGCTATCACGGGAACACTTGTCAGCTGGGCCACAGTGTGGCCCAGAGCTGTTCGGAACGTTTTAAATGCCGTGTACCCACCAGCTGCAACCTAATGTGCGTGACTGCGTGTGCAGCGACTCGCGTAGTGCACGTTTTGCTGACAGGAGAATCACAGTAGACACCTCATTGTTAAACTTCTACGAGCCCGTGTGACGACAACAGCGGGAAACGACAATATCAAGAAAACATTGTAAGGCATTGTTTCGAATTCTTCTTTGTTTCTCTTGCTGGATTTTTACTCTGTTATCATGCTTCCAAAAAATATGATTCACGTCGTTTGTGTACTAGCAAGAGCACAGTTTCATTGTATTTAAACAGTTTCAAGAAAAAGACATCATGGTTCCATTTAGGCTGTCATTTGTTTGAATGAATTGTTTGGCCAACAGCGACGAATAAAACATTTCATTCAAATATATGACAATTTCAGTGGAACCATAACGTGTTTTGAACTAAGTGTGGTAGCTGTGGACCTAAGAACAAGAAAAATAAATGTCTTCCATATCAGTGATAATATCGGTACACGGTTATTTACTTCTGAAAATATAATGGCAGAACTTGAGTGAATTTGGGAACTGTCGGATGCTAGGTTGCGGCTACTGTTTAAATTATGCTCCTGTGTATTGTACGAGGTGCATTCAAGTTCTAAGGCCTCCGATTTTTTTTTCTAATTAACTACTCACCCGAAATCGATGAAACTGGCGTTGCTTCTCGACGTAATCGCCCTGTAGACGTACACATTTTTCACAACGCTGACGCCATGATTCCATGGCAGCGGCGAAGGCTTCTTTAGGAGTCTGTTTTGACCACTGGAAAATCGCTGAGGCAATAGCAGCACGGTTGGTGAATGTGCGGCCACGGAGAGTGTCTTTCATTGTTGGAAAAAGCCAAAAGTCGCTAGGAGCCAGGTCAGATGAGTAGGGAGCATGAGGAATCACTTCAAAGTTGTTATCACGAAGAAACTGTCGCGTAACGTTAACTCGATGTGCGGGTGCGTTGTCTTGGTGAAACAGCACACACGCAGCCCTTCCCGGACGTTTTTGTTGCATTGCAGGAAGGAATTTGTTCTTCAAAACATTTTCGTAGGATGCACCTGTTACCGTAGTGCCCTTTGGAAATGGGGTAAGGATTACGCCCTCGCTGTCCCAGAACATGGACACCATCATTTTTTCAGCACTGGTGGTTACCCGAAATTTTTTTGGTGGCGGTGAATCTGTGTGCTTCCATTGAGCTGACTGGCGCTTTGTTTCTGGGTTGAAAAATGGCATCCACGTCTCATCCATTGTCACAACTGACGAAAAGAAAGTCCCATTCATGCTGTCGTTGCGCGTCAACATTGCTTGGCAACATGCCACACGGGCAGCAATGTGGTCGTCCGTCAGCATTCGTGGCACCCACCTGGATGACACTTTCCGCATTTTCAGGTCGTCATGCAGGATTGTGTGCACAGAACCCACAGAAATGCCAACTCTGGAGGCGATCTGTTCAACAGTCATTCGGCAATCCCCCAAAACAATTCTCTCCACTTTCTCGGTCATGTCGTCAGACCAGCATATGCGAGCCCGAGGTTGTTTCGGTTTGTTGTCACACGATGTTCTGCCTTTATTAAACCTTCGCACCCACGAACGCACTTTCGACACATTCATAACTCCATCACATGTCTCCTTCAACTGTCGATGAATTTCAATTGGTTTCACACCACGCAAATTCAGAAAACGAATGATTGCAAGCTGTTCAAGTAAGGAAAACGTCGCCATTTTAAGTATTTAAAACAGTTCTCAGTCTCGCCGCTGGCGGTAAAATTCCATCTGCCGTACGGTGCTGCCATCTCTGGGACGTATTGACAATGAACGCGGCCTCATTTTAAAACAATGCGCATGTTTCTCTCTTTCCAGTCCGGAGAAAAAAAATCGGAGGCCTTAGAACTTGAATGCACCTCGTAGCTTAAGCGCGCCACGTACAAGCGTCGGATACCAGCCATCGACCGAAAGCAATATCGCTGCAATCGGCCGTTCGCCAGGACTGAGCCACACATATTAGCAATGTGCCAAGTAATTTCAATCAGTATGTCAAAAAGTTCTGCTATGGAAAACGAACTGCTATGTTTAGCACCGTAGCAGTTCATTTCCGTACACTCAGGAATAATTGCCAAAAATATATGAAAAATGCCGGGATGGTTCCTTTGAAAGGGCACGACCGATTTCCTTCCCGAGCCTTCCCTAACCCGAGCTTGCGCTCCGTCTCTAATGACCTCGTTGTCGACGGGACGTTAAACACTAACCACTCCCCACGACCACAGCTGCCACAGTTACTGTGTCCATCGCTCTATTCCGCTCCCATCTGACGCACACGTGCGAAGTGTGGCCCAGTTACACCGGATATCGCCGTCTCAGGAACGCCCCTGTGTGTTATCACTACTAAGCGAGTGTTCGCTGCTCGTTAGTCAGCGTTTTGCAGCACTCACGCGTGAGTACACAGCGTGGAGTACGGTGCAGGATGTTAACGGCACGTGCCGTAAGTTACAGCAGTGGCGTACATACAAAACATCTTACGTAACCGCTGTTTCTCCATGAGAATTAAACGAGAAGGCGTCTTATCTGAATGAATTAAATGCATATAAATGAATTGGAATGCAAGGATCGATGGGGATGAAATCAGTGAAGATGCATTGACATGAAATGACTTCAGTACAAACCATACAGATTTCCGTTACCTGCTGTCACTTCATATACCGTAAGCTAAGTTGGTGCCAAAATTCCTAGCGTTTTTTTTTTTTTTTTTTTTTTTTTTGAATGTTGGTATCCAGTTGCTGTGAGTTTATTTATCGACTGCCATTTTTTATTTTTAGGGTTGGGTTGTTTTGGGGAAGGAGACCAGACGGCGAGGTCGTCGGTCTCATCGGAGTAGGGAAGGACGCGGAAGGAAGTCGGCCGTGCCCTTTGAAAGGAACCATCCCGGCATTTGCCTGGAGCGACTTAGGGAAATCACGGAAAACATAAATCAGGATGGCCGGACGCGGGATTGAACCGTCGTCCTCCCGAATGCGAGTCCAGTGTTTAACCACTGCGCCACCTCTCTCGGTTTTTATTTTTTATCTTATTTTATTTTTATTTTTTTTAATGTTTAGTTCACTGCTGCTATTTGAGTTTACATATTATCATTTTGTCATTTGGAAATAATGAGTGGAGCTGTGGACGCTAGAAAATGGAGTAAAAAGTGGACAAATCGGCTACATAGTACACTCTAAGCCAAAACCACGAAAATCAGCGGGTGACCAAATGCCCTGCAGCTCTGCTTGCACTGGTGACGAGAAATGGTGTCTTTCTGCTAACGTAAGGCAAAGAAAGTAATGGCTGAGCCCGAACAAGACGGCAACTCCCTGTATAAAGACTAGCGCGCATCTGGTGGAACAGCTACGGTATAGTATACTACGAACTGCTGACATTTATTGTCAACAACTGAGACGTCTTTGGACGAAGTCAAGAACAACTGCCAGGAAGACTGCGTGATGTGATGGTACTCCACGGTAACACCCGTCCGCGTTCTGCTAGACTCAAACTGTACGGGAGTTGGATTGGGAAGTCTCCGCACCCACCATATTCACCTGATCTTGCGTCCTCACGTTTTCGGCTCTCTGTCGAACAACCTTCAACGAACTTCCCTTTCGTATGAAAATGCGCTCCGAACATGGCTCGAAGAGTTCTTCGCCGCGCGGGATTAGCCGAGCGGACTAGGCGCTGCAGTTGTGGACTGTTCAGCTGGTCCCGGCGGAGGTTTGCGTCCTCCCTCAGGCATGGGTGTGTGTGTTTGTCCTTAGGATAATTTAGGTTAAGTAGTGTGTAAGCTTAGGGACTGATGACCTTAGCATTTAAGTCCCATAAGATTTCACACACATTTGAACATTTTTTTGAAGAGTTCTTCGCCTCAAAACCACGGAATGGAAAAATTACCACAGCGTTGGCAGAAATTTATAAATAGTGAAGGAGAAAATATTATTGATGATTAGAATATCTGTTATCTGTATCAGTTGTTATAGAAAAATGCTACGAACTTACGCACCAACCCAATAAGCACACCGATCCAGAGATCAGTTTCTCTCAGAAGACAAGACGCTAATACTGTGTAACACCGCCTCTAGCGTCGATAAAGGCCTCAGTTTTAGGGAGAAAGAGACTGAAGCCACTCATTGACGATTAGGTTCTGTAGAGCTACCAAAGCGTGAGAATGTTGGTTTCTACGTTTCGCCTGCTGTTTCAAAGAGCCCCAGACGTTTTCTATGGCATTAAGTTCCAATGATTTAGTGGGTCAGTCGAATTGCGGTAGGGTGCCTGAGTGTCCGTGAAACCAGCAATGTGTACGTGAACGCCTGTGATCATGGTGTTGTCACCTTGGAAGACGTGAGTGTCCACAGCACACTCATCATGAAAGATGTCAAAGGAAAGGCAACTCTTGGTCACCGAGAATGTTGAAATAAACATCCTGGTCCGTATTTGCGCTGCCCTGAGTGAGTGGGCCCAAGTCATGGTATCAAAAACATTCCCAAAACGTCAGGGAACCACCTCCTGTCCCAACAACACCCTCCAGACATTGCCCGTTAGAGGCTTCATTGCACAGCCGGTGATTTAGACACATTGCATCATTTGAAAAGAGGCAAAACGTTGACTCGTCTAACCACATTACATGCCTCGATTCAAATACCATCTCGTTTCTGTATTGTTTGGCCCACTGAAGACGCGCGACCTTACATGCCACGGTATGAAATGTTCTTGAGAAAGGTACTTCATTCCAAATATCCATTACATGAAATTACGTTCACGTTGTTCACTCGGACCTGCATTGACAAACAACATCACAGATTCTAAATATATTTTTATATGATCAAATTCTGAAGGTGGCAGGGGTAAAATACAGGGAGCGAAAGGCTATTTACAATTTGTACAGAAACCAGATGGC
The DNA here is from genome assembly GCF_023864345.2 of Schistocerca serialis cubense. Lineage (NCBI taxonomy): Eukaryota > Metazoa > Arthropoda > Insecta > Orthoptera > Acrididae > Schistocerca > Schistocerca serialis. The sequence continues at coordinate 348,116,969 of NC_064643.1, forward strand.
AGTTATAAGAGTCGAGGGACACGAAAGGGAAGCAGTGGTTGGGAAGGGAGTGAGACAGGGTTGTAGCCTCTCCCCGATATTATTCAATCTGTATATTGAGCAGGCAGTGAAGGAAACAAAAGAAAAATTCGGAGTGGGTATTAAAAACCATGGAGAAGAAATAAAAACTTTGAGGTTCGCCGATGACATAGTAATTCTGTCAGAGACAGCAAACGACTTGGAAGAGCAGTTGGACGGAATGGATAGTGTCTTGAAAGGAGGATATAAGATGAACATCAACAAAAGAAAAACGAGGATAACGGAATGTAGTCGAATTAAGTCGGGCGATGCTGAGGGAATTAGATTAGGAAATGAGACACTTAAAGTAGCAAAGGAGTTTTGCTATTTGGGGAGCAAAATAACTGATGATGGTCGAAGTAGAGAGGATATAAAATGTACACTGGCAATGGCAGGGAAAGCGTTTCTGAAGAAGAGAAATTTGTTAACATCGAGTATAGATTTAAGTGTCAGGAAGCCGTTTCTGAAAGTATTTGTATGGAGTGTAGCCATGTATGGAATTGAAACATGGACGATAAATAGTTTAGACAAGAAGAGAATAGAAGCTTTCGAAATGTGGTGCTACAGAAGAATGCTGAAGATTAGATGGGTAGATCACATAACTAATGAGGAAGTATTGAATAGGATTGGGGAGAAGTGAAGTTTGTGGCACAACTTGACTAGAAGAAGGGATCGGTTGGTAGGTCATGTTCTGAGGCATCAAGGGATCACCGGTTTAGTATTGGAGGGCAGCGTGGAGGATAAAAATCGTAGAGGGAGACCAAGAGATGAATACATTAAGCAGACTCAGAAGGATGTAGGTTGCAGTAGGTACTGGGAGATGAAGAAGCTTGCATAGGATAGATTAGCATGGAGAGGTGCATCAAACCAGTCTCAGGACTGAAGACCACAACAACATGATTAATACAGAACTAATGCCGGCCTTTGTGGCCGAGCGGTTCTAGGCGCTTCAGTCCGGAACCGCGCCGCTGCTAGGGTCGCAGCTTTGAATCCTGCCTCGGGCATGGATGTGTGTGATTTCCTTAGATTAGTTAGGTTTAAGTAGTTCTAAGGTCTAGGGGACTGATGACCTCAGATGTTAAATCCCATAGTGGTCGGAGCCATTTGAACCATTTTTTGACTGATGACCTCAGATGTTAAAGTTCCGTAGTGCTTAGAGCCATTTGAACCATTTGAACAGAATTAACGCACAAACAATAAATTCTGGTGACTGAAATATAACGTGTCGACTAGATTATTTATTTTCATTCGAAGTTCGAGTATACCCTCCCAGATAACGGCGCGTATTAAGCACGCCGCTTCCTGGCTTCGTGCAGTGTGCACGGCGGATCAGCGACGAGCGCCGTTTTGCCGGTCATCCTGGATGTGGTTTTTAGGCGGTTTCTCACATCCCACTAGGTGAATACCGGGCTGGTATTCAAGTCCGGCCCCAGTTACATGATTCGCAAACATTTAGGTAACGTTCGCACCCTTTCACATGAACAATACTAGACGCAGACTGTGTGGCATACACGTGTTGCTCCACGGGGGCGGGGCGGGGGAGGTGGGGTAATCGGGCTGCGATGAAGGGCATCCGGCCAACCCTTAAATTAAGCGTGCCAAATCCAATAGGAACTGAGTAAATGCGGGGCAAATGCAAAGAAAAGTAAGACCTCCCAAAGTTCGATTACTGTTCTCGATATGTACCATCTACATCCACATCATGCCGCTGAATCCATCTAATGGTGTGAGCCGCAGGGTACTTCTGGTACCACTAAGTGATCCTCTCCTATCTCGTTCCACTCGCGAATGGCACATGGGATGAATGATTGGCGGTAAGCCTCTGTACTGGTTCTAATTTGTCGAATTTTCTCGTCGTGGTCATTAAGCAAGATGTATGTGTGAGGAAGTAATACGACTCTTCCCGGAAAACATTCCCTCGAAATTACAATAGTAAACCCTCTCTGTGATGCACAACACCTCTCTTGTGACGACTGCCACTATAGTTTGTTAAGCTTCTCGGTAACGCGTCCCACTTCCTTCGTGGATGAGTTACACTTTCTTAAGGTTCTTCCAACGAATCCCAGTCTGGCGTCTGCTTTTCCTACTATTTGTTTTATGTGGCCATTCAACTTAAGGTCGCTCACATATTTTATGGTAGATACTATTTCAGAAGTTTCTCGTCTGTAGTGTAGTCGTACGTAGTGGCTTAATACGCAGTATGTATTTATGTTCAGGGTCAACTGCCAGAGCCTGCAACGTTCATCAATCCTCTGCAGGCGATTCTGCAAATCGATACTGTCTTCTGGCGTTGCTACTTAGTTACAGACTATCGCATAATCTGCGAACAGTCTTAAAGAGCATCCGACGCTTTCTACTAGATCATTCATATACATTGTAAACAGTAACGACCTATCACACTTCTTTGGGGTACTCCGGAAATTACCTCTGTCTGTCGGTTTTGTTCTGTTAAGAGCGATGTGTTACCCATCTAACTGCACTGATTAACTGCAACCAACTGCTATAACTTGAAAACAGCGGTGCAGGGTCACATGATAGCCTGCTACCAGTTCTACACAATATATCAAAACGCCCAGTGAGTCCATTTAAGGAGATGACTAAAATTTTGTCCAGTTAGCTTATTTACGAACTGGAACACTGCTGTAATTATTCAGTCTCGCAAAAAATAAGAGACAAACAAGACACCAATCTCTCGTCCGCATCGTAGCAGATATCTCTAAAATTTGCGCCAACCTCATAGAAGAACGTTAGGTTTCATTCAAGTAAAGGAACAAACTGGAATTAGAAGTGGATACAGCATAATCGACTACTTCAGAGCTATAGATGGAAGCGATGAAAATTCGCTCGTAGTAGTGATATTTCTTTAATCAAACAGTACATTGGCAATAGATAATTAGACTGTTTCACCTTCGCCTGAAAACCAGTGTGAACTCGTTACCTTACCAGAGCACTAACTTGACGTAAATTACGTGCTGGAGACAACGAACGTACGAGGTGTTTACTCGAATGTGAACAACTGTATACCAAGAAATCAAACGTAACTTGGCTGAATAAATAAACAAAAGAGAAATATATCGTCATATAGTGTTAGCACTCCTCATGGATAGAGGAGCGGTACTACGTGCGAAATGATTCACAGAATATGGAAGATTTGCATAAGAAATAAAACGCAACAAACGGATTATGTTATGCAACGCGACAAGGTGAACGTCTTTTTGCAGCGAATCAACAGACAACCCAAGCACGATACTTTTGTGCTAAATATCTAAAAGCAGGTTTATGCTCATGCCATCCCAATTTTTTCTTACAGTTTGTTATCTAACCGTATATCTAGGAAGATGCGTAGAGGAAGACAGGAAAACATAAATGCCTTGCATAGAATCGTTAACCGATTTTCCAATACCGCTTCTGGTTGGTCATTGTAAACACTCCAACATCGATACTGAAAATGCTGTTCTGTCTGCCAAACTTCCTCCTACACATTCGAGATTCGTTTCTATGTAAACGCTCTACTTGGTTTTTAAAATGTTGGTTGATATGGATTTCGCGATTATATGTGGAGTGAAGGAAAGGAGTATTTGACTGAGCAGAAAGTTATCCATTTTCCTTATGTGATTGAAGAGAAGTACATCTCATCTTCATGAAAATACACGCACAAATGATACACGTAGTTGTTGCATTAGAAAAGTCAAACTGATTGGCAACGATCCTTTATTTTGCACAGCTGGTTGATGTGTTAAGCGTTGTTCCCACTCTTCCTTTTAGTGCCAGTGACTTTTGCACACAATCAATGGCTAGTGACAAAACATTTCACTAATTCTGTTCGCAGGAATATGAATGCGTATTTTACTCACCCGGAACATTTCTAGCCATTCCACGTCTCCTAAACGTTTGAGTGCAATAATCCATTAATTATGACTTCACACATTTTTCCACAACGCGCGTAATTTAAGTTGGTCAATGTAACAGTATGGAAAGGTATTATTTGGTGTCGATAAGAATTTATAAACATCTCGTGTTTTACAGTCTACTCCTCCCCTTCTCCTCACGAATTCACTTACATCCATAAGAATATTTATTAAAAATTACGAATGTACTGACAACCTCACTTCATCGCACATCCGAAATCGGACAGCTGATTTACAGACACAATTCGTGTAAAACAACTGACGCTCGGAAGGTAGCGATGCATAACATGCTGCTGGACGCATATACGCGCGCGAGACGTTGCAACTTGTAGGCATGTCAGCTGGTGCCGACGACGTAGCTTTAACTACAAAACTTACCACACTAACAATGAGACGGCTCACGTTTGGTGTTAGAACTTCGTTACTCGTGTTGCGCATGCCAACAGTGGATTTTCCTCTTGCCGTGCCTCTCATCCGTCTGACAAGCCACTTCTCATGGGGTAACTATAGTAGGTACCCCAACAGAGGAAAGACAAGTCCTCTCATGACTAATGGAATCAGAGAGACCGCCAATTTCACCTTGTTGACCGAGGGGACGTGCCGTGACATGTTCTCTGGTTGCTTAAACCGTTCTAACTGTTCTAAGTGATAGACTGGTGCATTGTCTTCCTGGAGATATCGGTCATCTAATGGATGTACGCGAACAAATGATTGATAAGTGCCGGTGAGAGACAATGACGCATCTGGGGCTCTACCCCGTAGAAAACCAGGCTTGTCGTTTCTCAGGCCTCATTGAGCAAAGTGATGTGAGAGCTTCTGATTCTTAGCAAAGGTGAGGTTTGTCACTGAAATTGGCCTTGCCATTAAAGTACACATTCCGACTATAAACATAGTGCGACAGGAAAATGCACACTCTAGTTTCAGGGCTAGCAGTCACTGGACTATTGTCTGAGATCGTAAAACATCTAGAAGGAAATGAAAGCGGAGAACATCACCCATTTTTTTGCTGAACTTCATGTCCTCTTCACACATGTACAGCCTGCTCCTTGAACAAGCGTCAACAACTCAGGAGATCTGTGAAACTTCTTGTTATCTTCCACTTCACAGTAATATTGGCTGGATTGGTAAGAAGGAGGCATTCGAATAGAGCGACAAACTTCTGTGCACAGCTTTTCAGCATATTGAAACAACTCCTGAAACTGTTACATACTTAAAGCAAATTACTGTTCGACAGCTGACTATAAAGTATTTGCTTACACTTATTATCTACTGAAAGCGGCAACACAATCGTACTCTTGGTTTCAATTGGCCTACTTCGCATCAGTTGTCACGTCTGCCACAACTTTCAGTCCCTCGCAGAGTGACACGCATTTTCCTGCGTTAAGAATATGGTCAGTTGCTGTTTGCGCGTATAGTTTATCTACGAAGAAACTTGCAGCCTGAAAGGCCTGAGTAACTCGGAGCGATTACTTGCTTGTTCGCATTCGAGCATTGACACTAGCTCACGAATATTGGAAAAATTTCTCCGGTACGTTACCCGATAACATAGCTCGAAAGTTAAGTCACTACACAGTGCTTTCTGCAGAATGTCAAATAGCTGTCAATTTGTGTGTGGTATTCACTTTCGTAGGTATTTTACGTCTATTGGTTTTCGTTAATTCTCTTTGGAAAGCAGTCCACTGTTCTAGACAGCAAAAATAAAATCTGTTTGTTTCAGGGATGAGTTCAATAGTTTGGAATATGTGCTCATATATTTCTGAAATATTTCTTATCGGCTGGCATTACCTAATTGGCTCTACCAATAACGTAGTTCATTGTGAAAGTGTTCTCTGCCAATTTACGCTGAGCTTAAACTCATTATATGCGTTTTGGAGTGCTATTCTCCTGTTCACAATCATTGCTCCAGTCTCCTCCTCTGTTGTCAACCTGTATGGCGTGGAACTGCATCTACGTAGGAGAGCTGTAAATATAGCCATATGGTAAGAGTAGGCCCTGGGAGTGAACTCAGGCTCCGTCCAATAGCGTCCCTCCTGACATTTGTCGGCGCCAAAACAATCCCGGCTTCGCCATCTTGCGGTGTCAGCGTGAGGCACTGCAAGAGAGAAGCTGTGTCAATGTAGATACCGTCACTGTTTTGTAGCAGAATATTTGTGTATTCTCTGTGCATATGTTAATGCCTACTGTGAGATGCTACGTACGTAACAGGAGCAGCGTCGTTACACAATGAGGTAAGCTTTGTTAAGTCAACTCTACCGTGACGGCTTCGTGTAGACTGGAGTGATGCATGGCAGATGTTTGTTTCCCACATTATTTGCTTTTTGATAACATTGTTGAAAGAGTGCACAAGAACAAATATTAATTTCTGTGTGACACTGAATGATACGTCAACGAGTTTCGAACTGTTTGAGCAGTATATTCCGTGCCCCGAATAGACGTTCTTTGTGTGTTTTCTTTCTGTCAGCTGAAACTACATATTGAAAACAAATTAGCGGAGGGGGAGAGGTTAATACTATAATTATTTCTGGTCCTTGTGTTCCTTACAAATGTAGTTGGTTCTAGGAACTGATTAAATTGTCATGTTTTCGTAGAAAATTAAGAGGTTGAAATTTTTTATAGGTGAATATTTATCAAATAAAAAAACTTACGGCACGTGTGTTTATCAAAATCTTTAGCAACAAATTATTTCCATTTGGTTAACATTTTGATCATTTTTAATTACAGCTGCCTCTTTTCTCCCAAAACAATGTGTGTAGCTTGTTTTTCGTGGCGTCACGGAAAATGGATGATTGAAACTCTAGCGTCTTATAATATTCAGAAGAAATCTGTTACTCATGGAGAACTGCCCGTTCAGTATCTTATATTTCATCAGCATCGAAATCTGCTATGCTGTGTCGTCATACGTAACAGGGATTAATATTAATTTTTTATTTATTTGCAACCAGCCGAGAGACATAGCTTACTCAGAATTACTTGGTTTGATCGTCTACGATTCTGTTGTATAAAGGAAGCAGTATATTCTTATGTACTCAGGTTTCATTAAACGATGGAACCAAAAAACAATCTTGATAAAGTGTGGTTTTCCAAAACTGAAAATTTGACAGATGATAAAGTTAGAAAGGACAGGGCAGTCACTGGTAGGTAACCAGTGTGACATTATCTCAACCAGACTTTCTTTGTGAGAAATCAGAGCAATTAGTCAGAACCATGGTCAGGCAGTAGCATTGGTTCACAAAAATTTAGTTCTTGTGGCTTTTACTGCTTTCAGTGGAGGCTCATCGATGATTTTTGCTTTTAGCCTGTGTTGATGTATGAAATGATGGAAGATAATTACAGAAGCTGATCAGTGTTAGCAAATAATTCGCTAAAATATTTTTGTTGAGATGAAGCACTTAATATACTAAGTAATTGTTTACTGATTGTGGATGTGCTGTGCCATTTCTTCAGAAGTTGTGATGAACATGCTGTACTTGTATTAACAACACTCATCCCACCATCTGCATAATTAATAATAGTATGATATAGTGAGGTTCACTTTCTAGTACAGAAATGGAGACGACATACTTTTACTATTTTGTTTCTTTAAGTGGTGTACTTTGCCAAAATAATGACATGCCAGGTTTGTGATACACAGTAGTATGTTACAAGTCTGATAAATGTTGTTTGTGGCTCACTCACTTCCAGTGGTTACTGCGTCTGCTCCACAGCAATGAATTTTTAAATGGATAAACCTTGATCTTAATAATCAATGTGTTTATCCTGGCTGAAAGCCTGAAATTAGCAAAGGATAATTTTGGCAGTATTTGCTCGGATCGTAAAAGGAAAATGACATTGTGCTTTTCAATTAACTGTTCTGATACTATCTCTAAACTGTGGAGAAAACTGCCGGAAATCTAAATATGGAATGATGGGACAGGAATTTGGCTCTTGTCCTATTGAATGAAAGTTTAGTCAGTGCATTAACCATTCTTCCACTGTGCTTTGTGTATAGCATGGAAATATTGGATTTTAATTGTGTGTGTGTGTGTGTGTGTGTGTGTGTGTGTGTGTGTGTGTGTGTAGTGGTGGAGATATTTGACTTGCATGAAAACACAATGAAGCCATACATGTCAATAGTCATACTTTTATAGGACAATATTACATATGTATGTTGTTGAGTTTAGTATGATAGAAGATAAAAGTTGTGTGAAATTAAAAAGAGTACGCCCGATCTGTAAGATTGTATTCTCCATGGCAGTAATGGTGCTCATAAGCTGCTTGCATTAAAAGTAAGCAAACTGTTAGGTGGTCATAAAATTACATGTTCAAAAAATTGTGTGCTTAGCTTGATATTCTTGTTGCAGATCAATTGAAACACTTTGGTAAGACCAAAAAATAACATTCTATACAGGAGCAACCATGACGCATTCTTTTCTTTGATATTTCTTTTGAGTAGTGAAGTGTTTGTCATTGCAATTACAAAATGCATAATATAGGTGTGTGTGTGTGTGTGTGTGTGTGTGTGTGTGTGTGTGTGTGTTGGGGCTAGGGGAAGGTAGAGGGAGAGATATAGTTTATTTTAGTCAGTGTGAATATAATTTTTAAGGTGTCATAAGTTTTGCTGAAATCAGCCTGTTGAGGAAGTAAACTAACCTGTTATTCTGTGAATATTTCTTACATTCTTTCTTGTTGTCAGTGCTGTACCTAGTAAACATTTGAAGCATGGCAGGCAATAATATTTTGCTCTTGATCAGATGGTATCGTTATGCCTCTATCTCGCCAGCTGCTGCCCTGTAATAGTGTTGAAATACTTAGTGGTGCTGAGAAACTGCTTTTGTACTACAGTTAACTAACCCAAAGCTGTGAAAGTTACATTTGCATGTATTACTGGCTCTGAGATCCCAGAAAAATTTTTATAAACTTTGTGACATACCGGCATACCCTTGTGTGTCTTACTGATCAACATTCTCATCAGCACAAACCACCCCATCTGATTATTGTACAAAATCAGTTGTAATAATCCAAAACTTTACTTCATTTTTGTGCAAAATAAGAATTTCATCTGAATGTTACTCGTATTTTGGATGGCATGTGTTCATGTGTGACCTATGAATTTTCTTCCACTTGTTTCAGCATTTTTTTTATTGTCTATCACTCTGGGGAACAATATAATTGTGAAATTACTGTGGTAAAATTCAGTGGTGTACAAACAGATTCCGTTATTTAATATGATAGAACATGCTAATAATGTTATTGTTTCACTAACATATTCAAAAATATGTTTCAACCTAGGGTTTGCCTTACTTTTGGTGATATTTTTATAAATAATTAGGAATAAATTTGCTTGTCCCTACACTGATACTAAATATTGTTATTCGTCAGTTTATTTTGATTCAGCTTATTACAGCATCTGTTCTGTTTCTGCTAATATTTTTGTTCTTATATTTTATTTGATTGGATCACATTGGTAAAGTTATCTTCCAATTATGGATCATGCCATTACACTAAGACAGTAATTCCATTGTCCATGTTAATTTTATATACATCTGTCCTTATGTCACTGTCCCTATTATAATTCTGTCACCCACCTAACTTTGTCGGTTCATGAATGCATCATTACTAGAGACTTTCTACCTTTTAGTCCCCCCAGTCTGTCATGTTTTAGTAAGTATTCAGTAATGTGCCCTGCTCATTATTTTAATTAAAATCTTTACACGGAGCACTTGAGTAATTCCATCATCCTGACCTACATGCATGGAGAAAGATAAAAAATGCCATAAGAGTATTTTTTGTTTTCAGTGTCACATTTTAGCACATTCTTTTATTTTTCAAGACATGTTTTTATCTTTTCTGTGTATTCAGTAGATATCAGTACAAACAGTGTAACTCAATTCAGGTATGTGACTGTTGTCTTCAGACTGCTGATAACCTTGCCATTGAGTGCCTGTAAGTTCCAAACACACACACACACACACACACACACACACACACACACACACACACTCTCTCTCTCTCTCTCTCTCTCTCTCTCTCTCTCTGTTGTCTTCAGTCCAAAGACAGGTTTGATGCAGCTCTCCCCAAGACTCTATCCTGTACAAGCCTCTTCATATCTGCTGCAAACTACATCCAGTGGAAACTGCTTGCTGTATTTACACCTAGGACTCCCTCTACACCCCTCCCTCCCCACTCTCCCTCACACGCACGCACTTCCCTACATTACTAAACTGATGATTCCTTGGTGCCCCAGGATGTGAACTGCCAACCAATCTTTTCATTTAGTCAAGTTGTGGCTTACACTTATTTTTTCCCCTGTTTGATTCAGCACCACTCCATGAGGTATCCGATCTACACTATCTCATTTTCAACAGTCTTTTGTAGCACTTCTTATTATTTGAGCTGCTTATTCACATTTCACTTTCATACAAGGCTATTTACAATTACCCTCCTGGCCCTCACAAACTGCAATCATCTTTTGATGTTGTCAAGTAATCTCATCCACAGTGCTCTCTCTTTGGAATCTTCTGAAGATCCTGGGCCATTTAGTCTCACCATCTTGTTTTCAATAAGGCTGAAGGTCTTCATCCTTCAGGTTTCTTCAGACACTTCTCTCTGTCTTGATTCCTTTTCTTTTTTTTTTTTTTATAGAAGTAGCTAAAGCATCTTAGTTTCCTTGTCTTGGGTTCTGCAACAACATGTAATTCATTATATATATTCCTGTTCTCTATTCTCCACCATTCTGCTCCCTCACAAACTGGTGCGAACACCTTCCACAGGATTTTACTTTCAAAAATCTGAATCTTTTTTCTGGTAGGGCCTATATCTATTCTTCCCCATTAGTAACAGTGGCCTGATTATTGTTTTATATGTCCTTAGTCTTGGAAAAAAAAGTTGGGTTACAATAATTTGTCGAAAGAATATGAGGTGCAGGATACTGCTTTGATCCTTTCTTCCATGTCATGTTTCTCATCATTGGCATTGTTCACTACCTACTGATATCTAAATACACGTACTTCTTCCAAAATGTTCTTATCAATCTGTATGTTTTCACACTGACAAGACTATACTCTATACAAATACTTTGACATGTTAACACTCAGTTTAATAGATGTTAACAGATTTATCTTTTTTTTGCTCCTAGTTTCTTTTTCACAGATTTGACAATAATTATTTACAAACATTATCTATGGATTTTAATTAAAATGAAAATGATAAAAAAAAATGTGTGATCTTTGTGTGAGTATGTGTGCGCTTACACCAGTCTTTCCTATTACACTCTCTCATTCCATCCTTCCAGCCTTTCTCCACTCTCCGTATCAGCATGCGTCTATGTTGTCAGTTCAGGTACTCACTCTTACTCGACAGACAGACAGACACAGTCAGTCAGTATTACCTGTTTGTTCCTCTTCATCCAAATATTTTCCAGATTCTGCTGGGACTGCATATTTTTATCTGACATAACTTTTTGGATATCTCGTGTCTTTTCAGGACCGGCCAAAACCTTTCATATCCTTGTTATCAACATCCAGTGAGCTTGCCTTAGGTTGTGCATGGGTTCTCCTGTCATTGATTTGCAGGTTATATGTAGGAACACTAGGGAATAATACTCGCAGTACATGACCATGCCACTGAATGCAACCTCTATCTGATTTCACCAGTATTATCAGAAATGTATGGAAATACTCATTATTTAATATATCATAAGTGTTTCAATATTGCAGATCACTTACTGTGGCCACTGTTATTCCCCGGTGTTACTGTTGTATTCTATCATAAGAAGAGCAACTATTTTATGTTTTTTGACAGTAAGGAATATTTTTAAATATGTCCACCTTCTGTAAATTTTATTCTTTGATTTGGGGTGTTACAGGAGTAGGAATTGTTTCCTAGCATACAGTTTTTGCTGTATTCAGTTCAGCTGGCTGAGGTAGAAGCAGATGTAGTTACACACAATGAGAGACTGTTGAAACATTAATCACGTTAGCTTAAAGGTATGTTCTGGTACAGGTATTGGGATACTGCCCGTATCACAGTTGGAAAACAGTGGTGGTGTTGCTCACCCATGGTTCACCCAAACTGGCACTGGCAACATGTTAGATTTGCCGGGAGAACAATACTCACGTGTCCTTGAACATCATTGTGACAGCGAATGATATTTTCGAGCACACTGCAGTTGTGAAGAGTGTATCGAGTTAATTGGTTGGTATGTAATTGGAGGTATTCTACAAATGTACCTAAGCAATGTGGAGTGATGTTTTCTCTCAATATTTTTCAGGTCGTTCAGGGCCAGAGAAGACAGCATCTATTGTTAATGAGGTGACACAGGTTGACAGCTAGCTTGATTATAATGCAAATGTGTTGGTGTGAGGATTTTTCAGATATCTTTATTTTATGTTGTGGAAGATGGATTTGGACAGTAGTTTGCACATTGTATTTAAGTTACTTTGCTTTTTGGTTTCATTCCATTAATGTTTGTCATTAAATTCCCATTTTCTTGTCTACAGCACTTTGAACAGTTTCCCCATCTTACATAAAGTTCAATTATTTTTGAGTGGCTCATAAGAAGCCCTTGTTCGTGTCATTCACACTCTGTACATTTCAGACAGTAAATCTACTCACCTACTTCAACTTTTTGCCCCTTCCCTATCTTCAAGCTGCGACATCTTCGCCGAATATCGGCCTTTTTTGAATGTCAATAGCAAGACACGTCTGTAGTTCTTGGAAGGATAATACACCTTCTGCTTTGAAGGTGACTGATATGGCATGGAGACAGGGAGACCAGTTCCTTCCCCCCTCTAGCCGACTATTGCGACGCTTAGACGGTCTGAGCGCGAGGCACAATGCAGTGTTAGCCAGCACACTTGCTCTAGAGACAAAGCCACATGCAGCAGCTGCCGCCCGTTGGGAACACCTGCGTTTCCTGGCCCATGTGAACGTCTTGGAAGCCAAGGAGGTGACTGGTTGCAGCCCCGGACGATCGAAATTTATAGTATCTGCCATTCGAACGATATTTTCTCTATCTCAGAGACATTGTTATAAGCTAATTAATACATGATTTTACACACACACACACACTCTCACTCTCACTCTCTCTCTCTCTCTCTCTCTCTCTCTCTCTCTCTCTGAATACCCGCTGTACTTCAGTTAATCTTTGATGCTACGAGGCATGTTCAGAAAGTAAGTTTGCTAGACTTTTTTGGATCTTTTAGAAGAAGTATATTTGAAAAGAATTGCAGGGTATTGTTGATACTCTTGTTGACTTTTTTTCGCATAATCGGCACCCCTTTCAGTGCACGTCGCGAGCCGTAGCACAAGCTTATAAATTCCCTCGTCGAAGAAATCTCCCGCCAGCTCCTTCCCCCATCTCAGAACCTCGTTCTGTGCTTTCTCGTCAATTGAAAATTTAATTCAACTCATGTGATTTCAAGGAGGTGAAAAAGATGATCTGAGGGCGCCAAGTCATGGGAATCGGGGGTGGGGGGGGGGGAGATTCAAAACATCCCAACCAAATGACTTCAGGAGCGCCTTGGTGGCTAAGGCTGTCTTGAGGAAAGGCGTTGTCGTGCAACAACCACATGCCTCTCGCCACCATTCCCGCCTTTTGTTTTAAATTTTCCTTTTGAGTCTTTTTTAGGGTCTCAGAATATCTGCATTGATGGTCGCCCCCTGATGCTGAAATTCTGCCAAAACGCTGAGACCATGATTTTGTTGCTCGAAATTGTGGTTGTCAGTTTTTTGATAGATGAGAAATTGATGTGACGCCACTGTGATGACTTGTCTTTTTGTCTCAGGCGTGTAATAAGCCACCCACGTTTCATCTTCTGTCCCAATAGAGCTCAGAAAATCCTCACCTTCCAGTTCAAGTCGCCCAAGAAACTGATGGGCGCTACTGACCAGATTTTTCTTGTGTTGCTCTGTCAGCTGTTTTGGGATCCATCTTGCGCACTGTTCCCGGTATTCCAGTGTTTCTGTGAGTGTCTCGTCAAAGATAGTTACGGAGAGTTGTGGGAACCGGAACATCGTAGAAATTTCATCCACTTCCAGTCGGCGGTCATCACGAACAGTTTCCTCGATTTCTTGCTCCAAGTCATCAGTCAGACTGGGAGGTTCGGTTGGTTTATTCCTTCCGCGATTAGGAAGCGGAGGATAGCACTTGGTCGGTTGGTTTATTCCTTCCGTGAGTAGGAAGCGGAGCATAACACGTGGTTCGCACGTGGCAGGATTTCGTACCGACATCTTTATGCAACTGGGCACTACAACGTGTGTTTACGTGCTACGGTGTCCTGCGATACTCGTTGCGGTCAGGGGATCCCTCTCAACCACTTGGTGTTGCCAGTCCTTATAAAACAAAATACCGCAACCCGCTATGGTCATATTACACTACACTTTCTGAACGTGCCTCGTAGATGAAGTAGGAAAATACTGACAGCTGGAACGTTGATTTCATTTGACTGTGTTTCGACAGAAGTGGCGTTCCAATTGTTCTGGTTAGTGTCAGCAGAAATTCAGATGGAAAATCTGTTAATGAAAGCGACTTCCTTGAGCAACGCCGATCTCTTGCGATTCCCGCCACGTTTCGCAGTTTTCATCATGAGCCACGTCAAGAGCGAAGTGACCTTGAAGCTTAGCGTCAGCACTCCGCTTGGCGCTCTAAGAGAGAGAGGGAAAAGTGTCACGTTTTCCGCATGACGTTGTTGTTAGCCGAAAAATTTTCCTGTCATTATTGCGTAACATTTCAGCTTCAAGTCACGCGTATATTATCAACGCCAACGAATAGGAAACACGCAACTGTAGATGTGATTATTAGAACAGTGACAATTTTTACAAAAGAAAGATTTATGTACACGTAACTAGTTCAGGGCCGAGAATGATAAAATTGATCAGTATAGAAAATTGCAGTACGAGCACGCTTCACGAACTTTGCTTGCCCAAGTTTTTCCTCTTGCATACTTTACCAGAGGGAAGAAGCAGCAGTAAGAACGAGGAATAGATGCGCCGGAGCCGGCAGTAGGCCCAATACAAGAACGTAGAAACTTACTACGGATTATTAAATCGCCCATTCAACGAAATAGACTTGGTGGTTCCAGTGATTTTTTTTTTCATTTTTGTGAGAGCATCTCATTGGCCTAAGCCACGATAAATAAGATACTATGAAGTGAAGGACTGATTTTCATTATTTTCTCAGCATGGTGGTGTGTGCTAGTTATTGTCTGACCAGCACGGTTTGATGCCTCCCGACTTGTCATACTGAAAGTGCGACCTGCAGAAGTCATAAATCGACTGTTCTCTGGGATTACTGCAGACACCACCGACAAATTTACGGAATGATAACTTTTGTGTTTTGACCAAGAATCATGTACGCAGCTGACCACACCTGCTAGCACTTATCACGTGACATTTTTTGTTTTATTCTACGGAAGATGGGTCGCGATTGTTGTTATCGTCTTTCTGGAGAGAAAATATAATTGGTCAAGCCATTTAATGAGAAGGCACATTGGCGTTAGAAGTATTTAGGTTGGCAATTTGTACCAACAAGAGAGGGAGGAGGGGCTATGAAGGAAGTCAGCATGAAAATACTTTGAAGAAATGGTATTGGCAGTTTCGTGTTGATATACAGCTAACGACCCTGAACCGACGAACCCTATTGGCACATTGAAATCGTCGTACAGTCACAAAATTTTTCTTGCAAGTTGAAACATTAAAAATCATTTCATTGATGTCAGTTGACAGTGTTTGCGTCTGTTCTCAGCAAGCTGTTTCCCGCCTATTTGTTGCTCTCATGTCAGGGCTGGATACAATGCATATTGTAATGAACAGAAAAATTTGTTCTTTACTTTCTTGTCTTCCGCCGAAGTGTCAAAGTGGCAGGTATTATCTGCCCTGCTGAATACATGTATTTACAAGTAGCTCCGTTGCGGTAAGCTGCTGCCCTTTCTACCCTCAACGAAACTGAATGGAAGTGGCGGAAATGTTTGGGGTCTGCCCCGTAAGTGGTTCTAGTTTGCATTCGGCACCTAACGCTGCGTGAAGGAGGCATTCATTTGCGGTCGTGTAGTAATGGCTTCAGCAGTTAAGCGATGATGTTCTCCCAGGCGGGAACAGTTAAAGTTGTTCTTCAGTTTGGCTACTTTAGGCCTATCGCTAACACAGCTAAAGAGTGCGGAAAGTCATTAGGCTCATTACTGTATTCTGGTGGAAGAGGTAAGTTGATATCCTCAATAGTTTCTCACACGCTGTAGCTATTTCACGTTGCCACGAATCCTTACCTTGCATCGTTCACTAAATGCAGTTGCATCTAGTTACAGTTTCCTAGTTTTGTGACCCTTATCTTCAATTAACAGCGCAGAAGTCATTGATCAGGCGTACGTCTACTGTGAGTGGTTGAAACTGTTTACGGATCGGAACTGTAGTCCGTATTTCTGATTTTCATGACCTTCCCCGCTCTGTAGTGTGTAGACGGTAGGTAGAGAAATGCTCGTAGGTGGGAGTAAGCAGAGGTCGTGCGAATTGAGGATGCATGTAGTTTGTGTTTGAAGTGTTAACTTCGTACTTTCTTTTGATAAGAATTCAATAACAGAAACAGTGAATTACGTCGCAGACTTTTTCGTGCTTGAAACGTCTTATATCTATTACAGTTCGATAGTCTCGATAAAAATTATTGGCGGGCTATAAAATAGTTACCCTAAACCAGATTGCTAGAATTTGTTGTATAGGTGCTGGTGTGGTGGATGCCTCGATTTTATAGGCGGGAAGAATCATCCTTTTTTGCGGGGGGGGGGGGGGGGGGGCAGGTAATCAGTTTCCAAATATCGAGTTCTGTTAAATGCTTAGTTTTTTCTCTGTTGTCGAGGGAAGTGGCACAGTGGTAGAGGAAGTGAATTCGCTGTAGGGAATGCAAGGTTGAAATACCCATCCAGCCATCTTTGAGTTTAACGTGGTTTCCCTAAATGTCTGAAGGCTGCATTTGTAATGACCAAATTGTTGACGGACGGGACGTTTAGCTCTAATCTTCCTAAGTAGCTGTTACAGATGAGCGGATCCTTTCAACTCTAACTCGATCAGTTTGGTAAAATAGGATAATTGCCAGTGAAGTCTGGGTATAACTCCACTAAAGCCTTGAGAGGTGGTATGCTCGTAGTTTGTTTTTCTTTTTTGCAGATGGCCACCTTTAAATATAAAATCGAGTGATGTAATATCCTTCATCCGCCTGATAGTTCTGGATCACCCAGAGGACGCTGACTGTCTTTTGAGCAAGGGTTGCGTGCAATGAAAACAGCGTTCAATTAGTAAGAGTTCTTGTCAGCTTTGGCGCTGTTGCCTCATTTCTGAGAACGAAAATCGGGTGTAAGTGGGAGGAGTGACTGGAGGTGCAAAATAACTAAGAATGTTAATATACGCCAACCGTTCCGCCATGGCGGATATCTCCCCCCCCCCCCCCCCCAATAAAAAAAATGTGGGCCTGCCGCGATTAAGAATCGCGCGCCCTTCCGTCCGCCCTATTTTCGTTCTGCATGGTTTTTAATTTCGTGACGCAGCGTGTATCGGTCTTATCTCACGAACAGTACCACCACAGCTGCACGTTATAGCTCTAAAGACAGTTTTCCGTTATCAGGCGCGTCGTACGGCAAGCTTTGTTTTGCGATGTGTTTATGATTCGTGACAGCCGTCGATAAGACAATGGTTCTTTCACGTGGTCGTTCGTTGATAAAACAGTGGCCTTTTAACTGGGAACAGCTGAATGGAGTTTCGTTTAGCAGTGAAGTGACTGTTTCAATTATTATAAATGTATTCATTTTTGCAGTAGACGTTTCAGCGTGGGGCTTATAAGTACTTCACTAATCAGCCTTAAGTATTTATGATCGTTTAAAGTCACATAATTCTGGTTGTTTAATTCGGGTTGTTGTTTTGTCAACCAATTGAAAATGTATTTACTGGAGAGACACAAGGGGTCAGGTTTTTTTTCCCTCCATTCCCCTTCACCGTGATGTCCTCTTCCTCACTTCTACTTATATCTGCCTCTGAGAACGGGGAAAGACAAAAACTCTATAGCGTTCGAAAAATTTTTCCGCGTTCATTTTCATGAGGCGTCTTTTGTCTGTCTTGACTATACGGTTGTACGATTCTCGATCTATTTTACAAAGGGATTAAATTGAATAAAATAACTTTAGTGTTCCTTTGGAACGAAATAACGTTGCAGATGAAAAAAGACCCACAGGTGAGCACGCGTCTTACTTATTTTTTGACAAATTAAAACTGGTGTAAAATGTATGATTTGTACTGCTAGATCTTTAGTCAGAAATTCGTTATACTCAAACGGCAACAAATGCACGAAGATAGAAAATAAGTTTGTGAGTGAGTGAGTGAATGAATGGGCTTTGTAAGCTATCCATCTTAGATAATAGTTGCTGTGTTTACAACCTACCCGTGCTGCAAGATAGGCTCGTTCGACGAGACTGTGCAAAGGCTGGTGAGTCACTATAGAAACTGAAATCGCGTTCCCGCAAGCACACACAGCGCGTTACATCACAGCTTTCTGCTGGCTTGGCTTGTACTTCGCTTTCATTCAGCCAGCTGCACGTGCCTCTGAATTGCGCCAGCTCACTTCGTCGCGTGATCTGCTGTAGTTCAAGGCGTTCCATTTGACGTCCACCGCCTACTTAGAAAAGCACCGAACCCAGCGCCCAACAAATTACACACTCGTTTGTTAAGTTTACACCGAGTTTCTTTCTCATTCTTAATTACATGCTATCGTTCCATGTAACAAAAACATTATTATTACGTTTTCTTTGTTAAGTGATTCATTATTCTTACGCTGAGGATGTTCATAATTAACAGCAGTTAATCACTCGAAGGAAGTTTTATAGAGATCATCATTGTGTCTAAACTATTAGGACCAGGGATTAATGCTGTGCACGGATAACACACGTCTACAAATTAAAACTTATTGAGAGCTTTTTTACATTTGAAAGGTGAATCTTAATAACTCAGTACTGCTGATAAAAAAAAACTAGCTTTTCTCCATCACATTAGGGTTTTCGACAAATCAAGAATGAAATTCTCACACATTATCTTTAAAAAACCTAAATAAGAGTTACAGATGAAAATACAGTTTTCTAATGACCAAATTTCAAGTCTGTTCACTTCATAAAGAGCACATCAGCAAAATCTTGTTCATTTGGTATGAAGTATTTGTATTTTGGATTTTACCATGTGCTTTTCCATCGTATCTGTACACAGCATCCAGCAGTTATCTGCAATCATTGAAGTATTCCATCGCCCTTGGTATCCTCCCCATTTTTCGAATATCCTTGTGGAAACACTCACCCTGTTCCTCACTGACTGTCTGGTGGTTGTCAGGAAATAGTAATTAAAAAAAAAATCTGAATGTTGTGCCACAGTGTTTTCAACTTGTGTTTTCCACAATTTTGACATAGGATGTTTATTGTTACCTTTAAAATTGTCCATAACTTCTTTAAATGTGTTTCAAGCATTTTCCTGTTTGGAAGACATTTAGCATCATATTTTCTGTCTTTAGCAAGAGCTGTGATTTGAGGACCATCAAAGAGGACATCTTTAATTTTAGCTTCGGACAGAGCAGGATAACTGTCCTGAGATTTTTAAAAAAACATTTACCATCTAGGTGAAGAGCTTTCACGAAATGTTTTCTTGCACAAAGTTTTACATAAGAGGTGGCAGAAGAATCTCTTTTGGATCGACTAGGCTATTGCTTATTACCTTCTTACTACTGGGTGTTTAACTTCGTCTTTGGGGACATCATCTTTGTTTACAGTGTGTTTCTCTTGCCGCACTACCCGCTTGCACAAATAATGTGGCTAATTCATGAATCCCTGTTATGGGCCAAATATCATACAGATTACTTTCGAATGTTAAAACAATATCCACTGGCGATCAATATATTTGACTTTCTTCAAAACCTACTTCAAACTTTCATAATTCTCCTTCAGCTGCACTGAGTGTGCTACTGTAACTGTAGACAGAGCATTACCATAGTGTATCAGTGCACTTGTAAGACTTCTTTTATTAGAATTGATAAATGGCCTCCACTCACTTGGAAAATTTTTAATAGAACCCAGTTTGTTTATTAAGTCTGGAATGTTATTACAGCAAACTAGATTTCCGTGGTCACTGAAGTACTGAAAGAGATTTTTTTTCTATTCCTGTAGAAAGATACTAACATTTCAGCCTGGAACCTAACAATTCAGCTGTATCCTTCGAAAGCTTTTAGATACCTTACTGTGCCATTTAGCTTGACTTGTAATAATTGTTGTGGCACATGTGATGCTTCAGGAACAAACTTATCAGACACAAGCGGTAATAATGAATAACTGTTATTGGCTGTATCTAAAATAGGTTCACTACTGTCTGCAGGTGGCTTAGTTGTGGGAATACCAGGTCCATATACCACTGTTCTCATAGCGAGTGGCAAGTTTAAGTACATGACACTTTTTTGTTCTTTGCAGTAAAACCCTTGACATTGCAATGTCCAGAAGACACAGTCAGTCTGATGATGCCTGTGCCGTTAACTCCCCATGTATGCCAAGGAGTAGATGCCCGTTATCCTGGCGCATCGGGACTCCTGGCAATGGCCATCCTGCCAGGTGGCCTTTGCAGCAGCTGGATGGTGCCCATGAGGAGGGCCCCGGTCGGAGTGGGTGGCATGAGGGTGGATGATACGCCATGACGTGTAGTACGTCATGTCTTGCTGGTGGTCTGCTGCCAGCAGTCTCTAAGCAGGCAAAGTCTAACTTTAATGCTAAGAAATACTACCCCAAGTCGTTCCCCTCCCTGGCCCCACCATGGAAGGAACGCCAGGCTAAGGATGGCAGTGAAGTTTATTTGCTGCAGTATCTCGTACGTATGAGAGTTGATGGGGAATCTTTCATGTGCATGATGCCTCAGTTTGTTGTGGAGCATTTTGAGTGTTAGTTTGGGGAGGTGGAGGGCTTGTCCAAAATGCGCTCTGGGTTAATTTTGATAAGAACAGCATCCTCTGCCCAGTCACGGGCATTACTTGCTTGTGGGAAGTTCGGGGATGTTACTGTTACCATCACACCTCATAAGAGCTTAAATATTGTCCAGGGTATTATATTCCACAGGGACCTTCTTTTGCAATCTGACGACGAGCTGCGTGCCAATTTAGAGATGTTCATTTTGTCTGGTGTGTCCATCGTGGTCTGAGGGATAACCAGGTTGCCACCGGTGCCTTAATCTTGGCCTTCGAGGATGACACATTACCCGAGAAGGTCAAGGTGATGGTCTACCACTATGACTACAAGCCATATATTCCTCCCCCAAAGCGGTGCTTTAAGTGCTGGAAGTTCGGCCATAAGTCTTCCCGCTGTACTTCCATCCCCACCTGTTGAAACTGTGGACATCCATCACATCCCAATACTCCATGCGCCCCGCCTCCCACCTGTGTCAACTGCGGAGAGCATAATTCACCTTTCTCACCAGACTGCAGGATTTTACAGAAAAAGAGGAAAATCACGGAATATAAGATGCTGGACCGACTGACCTACACTGAGGCTAAGGAAATTTGAGCACCTACATCCTGTAGGTATGACCACTTCATACGCCGCCGCTGTGAGAACAGTTCTCGCCCCATCAGTTCCTCGAATTCCTGTCGCTTCTCAGAACTGGGAGACTACACCTGCCCACTTGATGTTGGGGGGGGGGGGGGCACTTCCCTCCCTGTTGCTCCCGCATCACCTACTTACGGAACAACACCCCCCCCACCCCCACCCCAACCATCGGGTATGTCAGTCCCCACTTCTGAACCAGAGAAGCATAATGCTGCTTCTCGTCCTCTCGCTAGGAAGGGGTCCCTTGGGTCACTCCCTTCCCAGGTTTCTGCTAGTGGGAAAGATGACAGCCACCAGTGGCTGAATAGCCCAAAAACACCTGGTCATAGGGCTTCACATTCATCCTCAGTCCTGGAAACTGATTAAGTGAAGTCCTCCCAGCCAGGGAAACCCAAGGAAGAGTTTGAGAAATCGAAAAAGAAGACCCCTAAGAACAAGGAACTTACAGTGGCACCCACACCACTGCTACCTGCAAGCACTGCGTCTGAGGATGGGGTGGAGATTCTGGCGTCCGCAGAGGACCTGGATCTCGCTGGACCATCAGACACAATGGATATAGACTGCTCAAGTAAAAAGTCGGTGGCAGCAGGTGACCCTGAGGTGTAAACTGCCTCATTGAATGTTCCACGCCTTCCCAGTCTCATGATGATGTCATCCTCCACTGGAATTGCGGCAGTTTTTTCCACCTCCTAGCTGAGCTACAGCAAATGTTAAGCTTTACACCTGCTTCCTGCATTGCCCTCCACGAAACCTGGTTCCCAGCAATGTGGACCCCTGCCCTCTGCAGCTATAAGGGATATTACAGGAACCGTAGCAAATATAATTGAGTGTCAGGTGGGGTTTGCGCTTATGTGCTAAACCCACTCTGTAGTGAACCTGTGCTTCTTCATACCCCTCTTGAAGCTGTGGCTGTCAGAATACGGACGATGCAGGAAATAACTTTCTGCGATGTATGTCTTCCTCCAGATGCTGCAGTACCCCTGAATGTATTAGCTACACTGATTGATGAACTACCTAAACCTTTCCTTCTTTTGGGAGATTTAAATGCCCATAACCCCTTGTGGGGTGACACTGTGCTTACTGGCCGAGGCAAAGAAGTCGAAACTTTACTGTCTCAGTTTCACCTCTGCCTCTTAAATACTGGGGCCGCCACACATTTCAGTGTGACTCGAGGTAGTTACTCGGCCATTGATTTGTCAATTTGCAGCCCAGGCCTTCTCCCATCTATCCACTGGAGAGCACATGACGATCTGTATGATAGTGACCACTTCCCTATCTTCCTGTGACTGCCCTGGCGTCAGGCCCATGACCACCTGCCAGATGGGCTTTAACCAAGGTAGGCTGGGAAAATTACACCTCTGCAGTTACCGCTGACTCTCCCCCACGATAACATCGATGTGTTGGTTGAGCGGATGACCACAACAATCGTTACTGTGGTGTAAAACGTGATCCCTCACTCTATCAGGTGCCCCCCGCGAAAGGCGGTCCCTTGGTGGTCGTCGGAAGTCACTGTGGCAATTAAGGAGCGTCAGCGGGTTCTTTCTACAGCGACATCAGCGGTACCCTTCCCTGGAGCATCTCGTAGCCTTTAAACGGCTCCATGACCGCGTTCGCCAGCTTATCAAAAGATGAAAGCAGGAGTGTTGGGAGAGATACATGTTGACCATTGGATATGTCATCTTCCCAAGTCTCAGCAAAGATCAAACGAGTTTTTAGGTACCAGACCCCAACAGGTGTTCCCGGTGTTCACATAAACGGTGTTTTATCTAGGGACACAAACGCGATTGCTGAGCACTGTGCTCGAACCTTTGCGTTGGAGAACTGCCCCTCCAGCCTTTCACACCCTCGAATGGCGGATGGAAAGGAAAGTTGTCTCGATTGCTACATGCCGCAGTGAACCCTATAACGTCCCATTTGCGGAGTGGGAGCTCCTCAGTGCCCTTGCACATTGCCATGACACAGCTCTTGGGCCAGATCTCGCATCTGAGTACAAGTGACATCTCATCATCATCATCTTCAATCAGATCTGGCATCTTTCCATCGTAACGGCCGGAATGCAGCATCATTGTGGTGCTTAAACCCGGTAAAAACCCACTTGATGTGGATAGCTATTGGCCCATCAGCCCCACCAACGTTCTTTGCAAGCTGCTGGAACGTGTGGTGTGATGGCGATTGGGTTGGGCCCTGGAGTCACATGGCCTACTGGCTCCATGTCAGGGCAGCTTTCGCCAGGGGGCACTCTACCACTGATAATCTTGTCCCCCTCAAGTCTGCCATCCAAACAGCATTTTCCAGACGCCAACACCTGGATGCCATCTTTTTTTATTTATGGAAAGCATATGACACCACCTGGCGGCACCATATCCTTGCCAAATTATAGGAGTGTGGTCTCAGAGGCCCGCTTCTGATTTTTCTCCAAAATTTTTTGTCGCTCCGTACTTTCCGTGTCCAAGTTCGTGCCTCTCATGGTTCCGCCCATATCCAGGAGAATAGGGTCCCGCAGGTCTCTGTATTGAGTGTGTGTATATTTTTAGTAGCAATTAATGGTCTAGCAGCAGCTGTAGGACCGTCCGTCTCACCTTCTCCATATGCAGACGACTTCTACATTTTGTACTGCTCCACCAGTACAGGTTTTGCTGAGCGTCACCTACAGGAAGCCATCCACAAGGCGCAGTCATGGTCTCTAGCCCATCGCTTCCAGTTTTCAGCTGTGAAGATGTGTGTCATGCATTTTTATAGGCATTGTACCATTCATCCAGAACCAGCACTTTACCTTAATTCTGATCCACTCACTGTCATGGAGACATTGATTCTTAGGTCTGGTTTTCGACACTCGTTTGACTTGGCTTCCTCATCTTCATCAACTTTAATGGAAATGTTAGCAGCATCTCAATGCCCTCTTCTGCCTGAGCAACACCATCAGGGGTGCAGATCGCTGCATGCAGCTGCAGTTCTACAGAGCCCTTGTTCAATCCCGCCTTGACTATGTTAATGTGATTTATGGTTCAGCGGGGCACGACCCATTGCACCACATCGGAGTTCGACTAGCGACTGGAGCTTATAGGATGAGTCCTGTGACCAGCATACTGATGGAGGCTGGAGTTCCTCCAGTGAAGATCAGACGTGCACAGCTGCTCACCAGTTACGTTGCACACATTCATAACTCTTCTGGATATCCTAATTACTGTCTTCTTTACGCAACCATGGCGGTTCACCTCCCGCAGTGACAGCCCAGGTCAGAGCTAACGATTGCAGTTTGTGTGCAATTGCTTCTGTCTGAACTGGAGTCCTCTTCTTGAGATCGGATCACGTACACCTCCATGGTGTAGCCCTAGGCCGAAGCTTCGCCTGGACCTTTCACATGGTTCTAAGGACTCCTTTAACCCTGCGGCTCTCCTCTGTCACTTCCACTCAATTCTTGACATGTTCTGGGGCTCTGAAGGGTTTACACTGATGGCTTGATGGCTGATGGTCAAGCTGGCTTCGCCTGCGTTCACGGTGGTCATGTTGAACAGCATTTCTTACCCGGTGGCTTCAGTGTATTCATTGCAGAGCTGGTGGCCATATCTAGTGCACAGCAGTATATCCGTTCATGCCCTGGGGAGTCCTTTCTGTTATGTACTGACTCCTTGAGCAGCCTGAAAGCTATCGACCAGTGCTGCCCTTGTCATCCTTTGGTAGCATCCATCCAGGAGTTCATCTATGCCCTGGAACGGTCCAGTCATTCAGTGGTGTTCGTCTGGACCACTGGTCACATCGGAATCCCAGGAAAAGAACTTGCCAACAGACTGTCCAAACAGGCTACACGGAAACCACTTCTGGAGATCGGCCTCCCCGCAACTGGCCTGCGTTCGTTATTACGCCGCGAGGTTTTTCAGCTTTGGAGACGGATTTGGAAAATCTCAGTATGCACAACAAACTGCGAGCCATTAAAGGGACCACGAATGTGTGGAAGTCCTCGATGAGGGCCTTTCGCAGGAACTCTGGTTCTCTGTCAGCTCTGCATTGGCCATGCCTGGGCAACCCACAGCTAGCTCCTGCGCCGTGAAGACCCACCTCAGTGTCGGTGTGGCGCCCGATTAACAGTGGCCCCTATTCTGCTCTGTCCTCCTTTGGCTGCCCTGCAACTTCATCTTTGGTTGCCGTAGTCTTTAACATTGATTTTAGCAGACACCGTCTCTTCAGCTGATTGTGTTTTACGTTTTATCTGTGAGGGTGGGTTTTATCATTTGATCTGAGTTTTAGTGCATGTCCTTTGTCCCTCTGTGTCTTCCACCCTAGTGCTTCTAGGGTGGAGATTTTAATGTGTTGCAGATTGGCTGGCTTCTCCTTTTTATTTTTGTGGTTGGCCAACCACTGTAATCTGCTTTCTTGTTTTGTTCTCTTCTAACTGTTTCTTGCATGTGTCTGTTGTTTTCTTGTCCTCTTTTGTTCCTTCTTGTGTTCGTTGCCTTTCCTTCTTTCTTGTGGCTTTTCCTTTCTTTCCATTCTGTGTTATATGTATCACATGTGTGATTCTCACGCTTGAGGCTTTGTTTTATTCGGAATAAGGGACCGATGACCATGCAGTTTGGTCCCTCCCCTCCCCCCCCTTCCCCCCCCTCTTTTAAACCAACGAACCAACTTAAACCTTTCCTATTTATGGGAAATTTTAACACCCATAACCACTTGTGGGGTAGCACTGTGCTTACTGGCCGAGGCAAAGATCTCAAAACTTTACTGTCTCAGTTCGACCTCTGCTTCCTAGATACTGGGGCTGCCACACATTTCACTGTGGCTTGAGGTAGTTACTCTGCCATTGATTTGTCAATTTGCAGCCCAGGACTTCTCTCCCATCTATCCACTGGAGAGCATGTGACGATCTGTGTGGTAGTGACCAGTTCACCATCTTCCTGTGACTGCCCCGGCGGCAGGCCCTTGGCTGCCTGCCTAGACGGGCTTTAAGCAAGGTGGACTGCGAGACTTTCACCTCTGATGTCACCGTTGACTCTGCCCCACATGGTAACAGCGATATGATGGTCGAGCAGGTGACTACCACAATTGTTTCTGCGGCAGAAAACCCAATTCCTCACTCTTTAGGGTGCCCCTGGTGAAAGACAGTCCCTTGGTGGTTGCTGGTACTCGCTGAGGCAATTACAGAGCATTACATGCCACAGTGAACCCTATAACACCGCATTTACGGAGTGGGAGCTCCTCAGTGCACTTGCGCATTGACCTGACACAGCTCCTGGGCCGAATTTGATCTACAGTCAGATGATTAAACATCTCTCGTCTGACTACAAGTGCCATCTTCTTGTCATCTTCAAACAGATCTGGTGTCATGGCGTCTTTCCATCGCAATGGCTGGAGAGCACCATCCTTCCAGTGCTCAAACCTGGCAAAAACCCACTTGATGTGGATAGCTGTCGACCCATGAGCCTCTTCAACGTTCTTTGTAAGCTGCTGGAACATATGATGTGTCGACGGTTGGGTTGGGTCCTGGAGTCACGTGGCCTACTGGCTCCATGTCTGGGCGGCTTGCGCTAGGGGCGCTCTACTACTGATAATATTGTGTCCCTCAAGTCTGCCTTTTGAACAGCCTTTTCCAGATGCCAACACCTTGTTTCCGTCTTTTTTGATCTATGCAAAGTGTTTGACACCACCTGGCAACATATCCTTGCCACATTATACGGGTGTCTCCCTGGGCCGCTCCTGATTTTTATTCAGAATTTCCTGTCGCTCCTTGCTTTCTGTGTTGGAAGTTGGTGTCTCCCATAGTTCCTCCGATATCCAGGAGAATGGGGTCCCGCAGGTCTCTGTACGGAGTGTATCACTATTTTAAGTGGCAGCAGCTGTAGGGCCATCCGTCTCACCCTCTCTGTATGCAGACGACTTCTGCATTTCGTACTGTTCCACCAGTATTGGGGTTGCTGAGCGGTGCCTACAGGAAGCTATCCACAAGGCACAGTCATGGGCTCTTGTCCACGGCTTCCAGTTTTCAGCTGCTAAGTTGTGTCTCATGCATTTCTGTCGACATTGTACCCTTCATCTGGAACCAGCACTTTACCTTCATGACAGTCCACTCACTGTAGTTGAGACATATCGATTCTTAGGACTGGATTTTGACGGCGATTGACTTGAGTACCTCATCTTCGTCAGCTTAAGCGGAAGTGCTGGCAGCACTGCAATGCCTTCTGCTACCTGAGCGACACCAACTGGGGTGCCGATCGCTCTACTCTGCTACAGCTCTACAAAGGCCTCGTTCAATCCTGCCTTGACTATGGGATTCTGGTTTATGGTTCTGCGGCATCCTCAGTGTTGTGTGTACTCGACCCAGTGCACCACTGTGGTGTTTGCCTAGCGACAAGAGTTTTTAGGATATGTCCGGTGACTAGTGTCCTGGTGGAGGCTGGAGTCCCTCCATTGCAGATCCTACGTGCACAGCTGCTCATCAGTTACATTGCACACATTTATAGTTCTGAGCATGCGAATTACTGTCTCCTTTTTCCACCTGTGGCAGTTCATCGTGCAGCTCATGCATCGGCGCCCCAGGGTAGGGCTAACAACTGTGGTTCGTGTGCGATCCCTTCTGTCTGACCTGGAGTCCATCCCTTTACAACCTCCCATCCAGGTCCCCTCCACATACACCTCCATGGTGTACACCTAGGCCACAGATTCGTCTGGACCTTTCGCATGACCCTACGGACTCAGTTACTCCTGCTGCTCTCTGCTGTCACTTCCTTTCGATTCTTGACGTGTTCCGGGGCTCTGGAGTGGTTTACACTGATGGCTCAATGGGTGATGGTCATGTTGGCTTCGCCTACGTCCACAGAGGCCATTTTGAACAGCATTCCTTACCCGATGGCTGCAGTGTATTCACTGCAGAGCTGGTGGCCATCTCTCATGCACTTCAGTGTATCTGCTCATGCCCTGGGGAATCGTTTCTTCTGTGTACTGACTCATTGAGCAGCCTACAGGCTATCGACTAGTGCTACCCTCGCCATCCTTTGGTAATGTCCATCCAGGAGTGCATCTATACCCTGGACCGATCCCCTCATTCAGTGGTGTTTGTGTGGACTCCAGGACATTTCGGCTTCCCAGGCAACGAACTTGCCGACAGGCTGGCTAGACGTGCTACCCGAAAACTGCTTCTGGAGATGAGCATCTATGAACCTGAACTGCATTCTGACTTATGCTGTAGGATTTTTCAGCTTAGGGAAATGGAATGGCATAACAGTACACACAACAAAATGTGTGTTATTAAGGAGACTATGAATATGTGGAACTCATCCATGCGGACCTCTCGCAGGGAGTCAGTTGTCCTCTGCCAGCTCCACATTGGCCACAATTATCTCCTGCACCATGAAGACATCCCTGAGTGTCGGTGTGGCGCCCTGTTGACAGTGGCCCATATTCTGGTGCACTGTCCCGCTTTGACTGCCCAGCGATGAAATCTTGGGTTACCGTACTCATTGCCGCTAATTTTATCTGACAGCACTTTGACTGATTTAGTTTTACGTTTTCTTCGTGAGTGTGGGTTTTATTGTTTGATCTAAGTTTTAGCAAGTGTTCTTTGTCCCTCTGTGTCCTCCACCCTAGCGCTTCTAGGGTGGAGGTTTTAATTGCAGAGTGCCCAGCTTCTCCTTTTTTATTCTCATGGTCAGCCAGCCTTGGTGATCTGCTTTGTTGTTGTAATCTCTTCATCCCGTTTCTTGCATTTCTGTGGTTTTCTTGTCGCCTTTTGTCCATTTACATGTTTGTTGCCCTTCATCGTTCTTGTGATTTTTTCTTTCATTCCGTTCTGAGTTGCCTGTCTAGTTTTTTTTATTCTCACACTTGTGGCATTGTTTTATTTGGAACAAGGGACGATGACCTCGTAGTTTGGTCCATTTCCCCCTCTTTTAATCCAACCAACCAACCTAAACTGCTCCAGGCAGAAGCTGGGATGGTTCTTTTGAAAGGACATGGCCAACTTCCTTACCCATCCTTGATGCACTCCGAGCTTGTGCTCTGACTCTTGTCGTCAACGGGATGTTGAAGCCTTTTTGTTGTCAACGGGATGTTCAACCCTGGTCTTCCTTCCTTTTCTAATGTTATAGCAGTCATAAATTTCCCTGTATGAGTTATTCAAGATTGTTGTTCTCTTAGATAATCAGTTTGTTCAGGAAGCAGAACTTAGAGGCGCATGCCTATGCAGTAAACAGATTATCAGATCGCTAATCACAATTAGTCATGTTATATATATAGTTCTGTGTGCAGTTTCGGAACAGTGAGACTGATTATTGACAAGAAAGCTTAAAAAATGTTGACTAGTGTGAAGTTTACAGTGAACCGAAAGTTACATCTATTTAACATATTTCTTAATCAGTTTTAATCTCTATTTGGACGTTGTCTCTTTGCAATGAAAGAACTTGTATGAAATAGCCAGAACAGGTAATGACACAGAAATACTATTATTATAAACAGTAATGGAATGTATTAAGAAAAGTAATAAAGATATCCAGGCATATGCACACCTTACAAATCAGATAATCAGAGAAAATCACAGTGGAATATTTTTAAAAGCATCTGGTTCATGTGTAGCCAGTGTTTTTAACAATTGCTTTTTAAAAATAGGTGGCAAAATTGGTGCAAGTTGTTCAGAAGAGAAAGCCAGACAGTAATTGAGGAAGCAATACAGAGGATATCTAATGAAATAAAAATTAATCTCACATCTTCATGGGTAAATAAAGAAGGTCGCCATGAGACTAAAAAGGAAATGCTTATATGCATTGAATATTATCTCCAGTAAGACACTAAAAAAGTAGTTGGCCTATAATATGTAATGTTCATAGTGAGATATGTAACTCATATCATTATTCCCAGAAAAATTGAATCAAAAGCGTCAATGTACTGAGGCAGCTATTTATATGTTTACTGAGCTTATAATAAAATCTTTAAACGATAAAATATAACCAGTGGCATTTTTTGCTATTTACAAAAGGCATTTGATGGTGTCAATCCTAGTACTCTATTAGAGAAGAAAAGTCTTTATAGAATTTGTACTTTGACAAATGGCCGGTTTAGTTCTTATTTAAGCAACAGAGTGCAGAAAGTTACCCTAAGATATGAGTTATACATAGAAGTATGGCACATCTGCATGGGGAGAAATTACAATAGGTGCCCTACAGTGTCGATCCCTGGCCCACTACTGTTCCTACTTTTTTAATGAGCTGCTATTTTATTTGAATGAGGGGCTAGAATTGTTAGTGTTTGCACATAATACAAGCATTGTTGTGAAGCTGAGCAAAGAAGCAGCAACAGAGAAAGTAGTAAATGTTGTTTGTGAAGGCTGCTGAATGCTTTTGTAAAAATGGGCGAGCTTTTAACTTAAAAAAACAGCTCATGTAGTTTTGTACTGTCAAAAATTTCCCACCTCTGTATTAGCACAGTACACCAACAAGAACAGTAAACAGAATGGAAGATAGTGGAATCTTAGGTGGGTGTGTGTTGATGAAAATTTAAGCTGCAGAGCAGACCTGTTAAAATGTTTAGGTTGCCATGGATTAAGATACCCATTATGGATATTTTAGAACCCGTGACTGTTAGTTGAATGGAAATGTATAAAACTGTAACAAGCCACTTTTGTGAGTAGTTACTCATTATTCCATGAACTAGTTTTCGGATCTTTTCAGGTTCATCTTCAGATGGTTTTCTGGGAGTTACATCACTATTTCTAACATAATGCTGGGTGCTGGCTTGTGACAGTATGGGTGGCTGTTTTCCATTAGTGTCCATCTGTCTGATTCCATTTTGATGGTCAGATCGTACATTGCTTCACACACTTTTACACAATCTGTTCATTTACACTGTGACAGCTAAACTTTGTCAGCATCCAGCATGCGTTGTACAACTGGATTGCTGGCAAAGTTTAGCTGTCACAGTGTAAATGAATACAGATGGACACTAACAGAAAAAAGCCTCCCATACTGTCGCAAGCCAGCACCCAGCATTATGCTAGAAATAGTGATGTAACTTCCAGAAAACCATTTGAAGATGAATGTGAAAAGGTTCGAAAACTGGTTCATGAAATAATAACTCACTATTCAAAAAAGTGACAGGTTGCAGTTTTATTTATATTTACATACTTTTGCCATAGGAATAATTGCCAACTTTGGGGACATAGAAGGCAGTAGGTTAATTGATTTTGCTTATGTTATTTCATTACTGTCTTATGGGACATTCCTCTCATAGGCAAAAAGTACTCATTGTGTAGAAGAAAATAATTAGAAGTAATTACAATTATGTGTGGAGTTAAAACATGTACCTCTTGCAGATATCTCTTTAAGTAGCTGGGAATATTAACCATACCTTTGCAGTACCTCTGTTTACTTATAAAATTTTTTATCAACAATCCATCTAAATTGAGAGTAACAGATACAGTCACAAGTACAACACTAAAAGAAAAAGTGATCTGCATTACTCTTTAGTGAATCTATCTTTGACACAGAAAGACGGTATATATACAGCTGTAAAACTCTTTGACAATCTACCCATGCAAATAAGTCTGACAATTAACAGAACTGTTTTCAAATGTAAAAGATGTTTCTCCTTGACAACTCCTCCTCTACCATAGAGCAATTACTAAGTAGAAATAATTAGGTATTAAAAAAAAAAAACTCGTAAATGTCGAGCATGTAGCCGTATGAACATTAGTTTTTATTTATTTTGTTTAGTTTTGTATAAGTGTTAAATGTTTGTTCTTCTGACACGTTCCACAACATTATATTTATCATGAATTTAATCTATGAAACAAGAAACTAGCTAACTAGCTGTCAGGCAAGGTGTGTGACACTTGTGGTTGGCGGAATTCCCAGTTTTGCGATTGTCATACGGTGTTAGGCCCTCTAAATGGCATTTGCGGGAACAGTCGAGCAGTGAGTGATTTAGATCTTCCAGTTCTGTTAGACGATTTTTCCATGCATGGATTGTAGTGGTCAGTTTCATACTTTGACGGAAAGATAGTTGATTCAAACTGTACTTGTGTAAAGATGTCGTTGCCGGAATTATGTTAAGTCAAAGGCGATAAATGCTAGACAGGCCACTGTTTAGTCGTTTTTTCCCGTAGGTTAACAGTCAAAGGAGAGGGGACTGTGGATTTTCTCATTTTTTTCCCGTACCTTGGCAAAATGAGCGGTTTCAGGCTTTCTCTCAAATCAGGCAGGAGATTACTTTTCACGACGTACACATGATAATACGTGAAACCACTGCAGAGTGACTTAACTCCAGAGTACAGCCTCTATTCAGGTTCCTAGTCAGCTGGGCGTAGAGAATTAATGGTGATGAAAGTAATATGGGACCCCAGCAAGTACAGTGCACTGATACCCCCCGCTGCACGTGCGAATGTAATAGGACAGTGTATAACAAATATTGCACGGAACACGTTCCGCCATAAACTACACAGCGAGGCAAGAAGTGAGAGCGACTTAGAAGTCTCTGGTGTAAGCGAATTTTTTACTGGGGTGGTCGACTGAAAGTAATCTGTAATGTAAGAGCTGAACTTTCATATACGATAGTAATAGGTCCACTGCTTTTTATGATTTACATAAACGATCTAGTTGATGGAATTGACAACGGCATTAGACTGTTAGCCGATGATTCTGTAGTCTACAGGAAAGTAGTATCACACGATAGTTGTAAATAAATCAATGAGGATTTACAGAAAATAAATGTGGGATGTAATGACTGGCAGTTATCTCTCAACATTAGTAAGTGTAACCTACTGCGTATAACAAAGCGAAAGTCCTCATTTATGTAAGAGTACAAAATAAATGCCCAGTCTTTGAAAGCGGATGTTAATCCGTCAAGTCCGGTCGCTAATGACCATAGCAGTTTTGCGCCCCTAAAAAAAATAAAAAAAAAATCCGTCAAGTATCTGGGTGTGACTATTCGAAATTATGTCAAATGGAACGATCAGATTACACAAGTAACGGTTAAGGCGAAGTCTAGATTGCAATTTATAAGCAGAATCGTGAAGCGATGCAGCCCTTCAACAAATGAAATTGCTTACAATACGTTGGTTCGACCCCCCCATGAACCATGGACCTTGCCGTTGGTGGGGAGGCTTGCGTGCCTCAGCGATACAGATAGCCGTACCGTAGGTGCAACCACAACGGAGGGGTATCTGTTGAGAGGCCAGACAAACGTGTGTTTCCTGAAGAGGGGCAGGAGCCTTTTCAGTAGTTGCAAGGGCAACAGTCTGGATGATTGACTGATCTGGCCTTGTAACAATAACCAAAACGGCCTTGCTGTGCTGGTACTGCGAACGGCTGAAAGCAAGGGGAAACTACAGCCGTAATTTTTCCCGAGGGCATGCAGCTTTACTGTATGATTACATGATGATGGCGTCCTCTTGGGTAAAATATTCCGGAGGTAAAATAGTCCCCCATTCGGATCTCCGGGCGGGGACTACTCAAGAGGATGTCGTTATCAGGAGAAAGAAAACTGGCGTTCTACGGATCGGAGCGTGGAATGTCAGATCCCTTAATCGGGCAGGTAGGTTAGAAAATTTAAAAAGGGAAATGGATAGGTTGAAGTTAGATATAGTGGGAATTAGTGAAGTTCGGTGGCAGGAGGAACAAGACTTCTGGTCAGGTGACTACAGGGTTATAAACACAAAATCAAATAGGGGTAATGCAGGAGTAGGTTTAATAATGAATAGGAAAATAGGCATGCGGGTAAGCTACTACAAACAGCATAGTGAACGCATTATTGTGGCCAAGATAGATACGAAGCCCACACCTACTACAGTAGTACAAGTTTATATGCCAACTAGCTCTGCAGATGACGAAGAAATTGAAGAAATGTATGATGAAATAAAAGAAATTATTCAGATTGTGAAGGGAGACGAAAATTTAATAGTCATGGGTGACTGGAATTCGAGTGTAGGAAATGGGAAAGAAGGAAACATAGTAGGTGAATATGGATTGGGGGACAGAAATGAAAGAGGAAGCCGCCTGGTCGAATTTTGCACAGAGCACAACATAATCATAACTAACACTTGGTTTAAGAATCATGAAAGAAGGTTGTATACATGGAAGAACCCTGGAGATACTAAAAGGTATCAGATAGATTATATAATGGTAAGACAGAGATTTAGGAACCAGGTTTTAAATTGTAAGACATTTCCAGGGGCAGATGTGGACTCTGACCACAATCTATTGGTTATGACCTGTAGATTAAAACTGAAGAAACTGCAAAAAGGTGGGAATTTAAGGAGATGGGACCTGGATAAACTAAAAGAACCAGAGGTTGTACAGAGATTCAGGGAGAGCATAAGGGAGCAATTGACAGGGATGGGGGAAATAAATACAGTAGAAGAAAAATGGGTAGCTTTGAGGGATGAAGTAGTGAAGGCAGCAGAGGATCAAGTAGGTAAAAAGACTAGGGCTATTAGAAATCCTTGGGTAACAGAAGAAATATTGAATTTACTTGATGAAAGGAGAAAATATAAAAATGCAGTAAGTGAAACAGGTAAAAAGGAATACAAACGTCTCAAAAATGAGATCGACAGGAAGTGCAAAATGGCTAAGCAGGGATGGCTAGAGGACAAATGTAAGGATGTAGAGGCCTATCTCACTAGGGGTAAGATAGATACCGCCTATAGGAAAATTAAAGAGACCTTTGGAGATAAGAGAACGACTTGTATGAATATCAAGAGCTCAGATGGAAACCCAGTTCTAAGCAAAGAAGGGAAAGCAGAAAGGTGGAAGGAGTATATAGAGGGTTTATACAAGGGCGATGTACTTGAGGACAATATTATGGAAATGGAAGAGGATGTAGATGAAGATGAAATGGGAGATATGATACTGCGTGAAGAGTTTGACAGAGCACTGAAAGACCTGAGTCGAAACAAGGCCCCCGGAGTAGACAATATTCCATTGGAACTACTGACGGCGGTGGGAGAGCCAGTCCTAACAAAACTCTACCATCTGGTGAGCAAGATGTATGAAACAGGCGAAATACCCTCAGACTTCAAGAAGAATATAATAATTCCAATCCCAAAGAAAGCAGGTGTTGACAGATGTGAAAATTACCGAACTATCAGCTTAATAAGTCACAGCTGCAAAATACTAACACGAATTCTTTACAGACGAATGGAAAAACTAGTAGAAGCCAACCTAGGGGAAGATCAGTTTGGATTCCGTAGAAACACTGGAACACGTGAGGCAATACTGACCTTACGACTTATCTTAGAAGAAAGATTAAGGAAAGGCAAACCTACGTTTCTAGCATTTGTAGACTTAGAGAAAGCTTTTGACAATGTTGACTGGAATACTCTCTTTAAAATTCTAAAGGTGGCAGGGGTAAAATACAGGGAGCGAAAGGCTATTTACAATTTGTACAGAAACCAGATGGCAGTTATAAGAGTCGAGGGACATGAAAGGGAAGCAGTGGTTGGGAAGGGAGTAAGACAGGGTTGTAGCCTCTCCCCAATGTTGTTCAATCTGTATATTGAGCAAGCAGTGAAGGAAACAAAAGAAAAATTCAGAGTAGGTATTAAAATTCATGGAGAAGAAATAAAAACTTTGAGGTTCGCCGATGACATTGTAATTCTGTCAGAGACAGCAAAGGACTTGGAAGAGCAGTTGAATGGAATGGACAGTGTCTTGAAAGGAGGATATAATATGAACATCAACAAAAGCAAAACAAG
The DNA here is from genome assembly GCF_023864345.2 of Schistocerca serialis cubense. NCBI lineage: Eukaryota > Metazoa > Arthropoda > Insecta > Orthoptera > Acrididae > Schistocerca > Schistocerca serialis. The sequence goes on from NC_064643.1 coordinate 348,153,181, forward strand.
GATAATGGAATGTAGTCTAATTAAGTCGGGTGATGCTGAGGGAATTAGATTAGGAAATGAGGCACTTAAAGTAGTAAAGGAGTTTTGCTATTTGGGGAGCAAAATAACTGATGATGGTCGAAGTAGAGAGGATATAAAATGTAGGCTGGCAATGGCAAGGAAAGCGTTTCTGAAGAAGAGAAATTTGTTAACATCCAGTATTGATTTAAGTGTCAGGAAGTCATTTCTGAAAGTATTCGTATGGAGTGTAGCCATGTATGGAAGTGAAACATGGACGATAAATAGTTTGGACAAGAAGAGAATAGAAGCTTTCGAAATGTGGTGCTACAGAAGAATGCTGAAGATTAGATGGGTAGATCACATAACTAATGAGGAAGTATTGAATAGGATTGGGGAGAAGAGAAGTTTGTGGCACAACTTGACCAGAAGAAGGGATCGGTTGGTAGGACATGTTCTGAGGCATCAAGGGATCACCAATTTAGTATTGGAGGGCAGCGTGGAGGGTAAAAATCGTAGAGGGAGACCAAGAGATGAATACACTAAGCAGATTCAGAAGGATGTAGGTTGCAGTAGGTACTGGGAGATGAAAAAGCTTGCACAGGATAGAGTAGCATGGAGAGCTGCATCAAACCAGTCTCAGGACTGAAGACCACCACAACAACAACAACAACGTTGGTTCGTCCAGTCTTGGAGTATTGTTCGTCTGTATGGGACCCTTACCAGTTGGGTCTGATTCAAGAAATTGAGAAGGTCCAAAGAAGACCGGCAAGACTCGTGACTGGTACATTTAGCCATTGCGAGAGCGTTACAAATCTCATAGAAAGTTTGAAATGGGACACTGTAAGACGACGCGCTAAACGGAAGGGGCTGCTCAATAAATTCCAAAATCCGGTCTTCGCCGAGGATGTAGAGCAAATATTATGAACACCAACTTTCATATCGCGCAATTATCACCTTTCAAATATAAGGGAAATTAGAGCTCGCACTGAGGCGTTCAGACAGTCGTTTATTCCTCGCGCGATTCGCGAGTGGAACAGAAGAGCGGGGGGGAACACAGCGCGAATAGTGCCCTCCGCCACACACCGCTTGGTGGCTAGCGGAGTATACATGTAGATGTAGACATTTGGAATCAGATATTTGGTCTCGTAATTACCGAGGAGAGATATGATGTGTATCTCTTGGAGGAATGTAGACAGAGGTTGAAGCACAATGAAATGCCGCAACTCGGACCTCTAAAAGTAGTGATACATGAGAGTAGGCGAAGAGAAAAGGTGCGCTCGCTTGTGTGTGTGTGTGTGTGTGTGTGTGTGTGTTGGTTGTAGCATCTCTCTTCCGGGGCAATTATATACTGGATTGGTGTGTAACATCGGTTTATGCATTGCTTAGAATTTGGTGTAGGAAGGATTGCACCCGACACTTCCATATAGTTAACGGCTGCTAAGTGTGAGGAACGAGAAATTGACAGGTACATTACACAATCCTGTGCGTGCCCGCCAAGATCATCTGCTCGGAACTGGTACACATAGGACATAATTTGTTAGAAAAATCAAGTGTGCGCATTCACTTAAAACGTAGTGATTGCGATTGTTCTGCGCAGACACAAACAGTAATGCCGTATGAGATCTGTGTACAGAGGTGCGTGGCAAGTGTTATTACTGTTCAAGCGGGGTGAAACCAAGGAAGCGACTAAACAACTTTAATGGGCCTTGTATAATTTTGGCCGCTGCCATTCTCGTTACGACCATTTTGTCATCGGGAAGGTTTATCCTGTGAAGTAGAATACTTTCCAATTGCAGTGAGAGATTGCTGTAGCTTGGCATGTGCGTTACCTGTGTTCCCATTACTGACATTCTTTTAAAGTTTCTGGTGTAAGCAAATGACGCATGCAAGGCATCCTGTGGCAGAAAGGGATATTCATGTACTGCACCCGCAGATAGCATTATTAGCTAGCAGTCAGCTTATGACAGGTCGGACGAGGCCGTAGATTTCTATCGATTCAGGTACTCCCAATCAAGCACATAGTCGATTCTGCGGACTGATTACATTTTCCCAATATTCTATCAATAAATCGACATTTTCCTGTGACTGAGTTGATGTGATCATCATTACGTCTCATTTTCCTACAAATTCTACACCCGGATAATTCTGTGAGTTGGCTGATTCCAGTGGAGACGCATGGATATTTGTAGTCTTTGTGAAGTGTACAGTTTTACATCTGATCATTTGAGGCAAGTTGTCATTCTTTGTACCAGTTTGAAGTCTTATCAAGATATAAGCGGAAATCTTATGCAGTTTTTTCACGTAGTACCTCAACATACATCACTAAATCACCTGCAAAATTAAGGAGTTAGTATTAATATTGAGGTCATTGACATATGATGCACACACCTAGGGTCCCAACATACTTCCCTGTGTCGCAGCGTTGTTTGTACATTTGTCGATGACTCTTCATCGAGATAACATGGTGTATCCTACCTATTAAGAAATCCTCAGTGTGGTACCGGGTGGTAAGTAACGTAAGTCTGCTCACAGGTTCGTAGACCAAGACCACAGGGAAACACATGAGAAAGTATATATTGGTGTCTCATTCCAGAATTGTGAGATTACGTCGCTTAAACAGTTTACGTACTACGAGGTAGGAGACAAAGCAAGGGGAAAAATTATAGGAGTTTATTTAACGAAATGCTTCCGTTTTTGGCACAGTGCACTGGCGCGTACGCAGTACTACACCTGTAAGGTGCTACTCAAACACGGAGCAAATAGCTTGTGCTTCATGATTTATATGCCGGTATATCGTTGGGGAAAAAATTAAATATTACCAGAGTCAGCTGGCAAAAGCGCAAATTGCCTCCAAAAGCAGTGTGTTTCCCAGTCGATGTTATTAGAATGCTTGCATCTTTTTTTTTTTTTAAAAAAAAAAACTACTTAGTGCATTTCGATTGGAAGATAGTTTCATGTATACCTTCGGTGCTGTGTACACATCGGAACCACTCTTGGGAGCCCCACAGTGTGCTTAGAACATTTATTTTGGCGCATCCAGAATTTCTTTGTGAACAACTGTAGGCTTGTCAACCATACGAAGTTTGCGAATGTATATTTAAGATTTCAGGTTACCTCATAAGAACAACTCACTGGCATATCTGGTGAGTGAGGGGGCTAAGAAATATCGCGGGATTGTAAAATATTGTGTTGTGGCAACGTGTGTAGCCCAATTTGCGTCGAGGAGACGATTAAACGTTGACATCAGCTGCATCCTATGCATCATGAAGTTATTTTTGAGCAGACAGTAGAGCACCGCGTGTGTATAAATTTGCGTGGCAGGCATTTCATTCTTGGCTGAGGTTCCATCTTGTTTTGACGACATTTTCTTCATATAGAGTGGCAATTAGGCGGAAAAAAAGCAGCCGACCAATTCGACATAGTGATCAGCAGCAACTGTCACTGTTGCTGTTGCCACATCCTAAAATATAACCTCAGTACAGCTGCTCGACGACTACTTTAAGGCCCCTGAAAAATCGCCGTTTTTTTCCATCAGTTTCTGGAATCCGAACGAAATAAGGCCGGTGTTAATTCTCTCTTGCTAACAAATTCAGGAATGCGGAATGATTCAACATCACGTAGTGTAATATAGTACAGTATAGTTCCTTAGTGTGGTGTTATCAGGAATCACCCCTCATCTTTCGACATTAAACCGGCGAATAGAAACAGAGCGAGGTAGCGCAGATTTTTCGTCGTTTTCCCGAAACGCTTTAGGCAAATGCCCTGGTTGTTCCATTGAAAGGAAAACAATCCTCCCCCAGTTCGAGCTTGTGCATCGTCTCTTAAGTCTCTAAGGACCACGCAGTCGATGGTACGTCAAACTTTCTCTCCGGCAAGGAAGGAACGACGTTGGACAACACAAAGGTCACTTACAGCGTGTGCAGAAACCACACTGCAGTTGTAAGAGTGGAACGACTTGAAAAGGAAGCATTAACTGAGAAGGAAATGGCGCATGGTTGTAACATCCCTGATGGTACCAAACTGTAGGGGAAACCAAACAGGAATTTGGATAAGAAATTGAAGTTACCGGAGGAGAAATAAAAACTTTTATTAAGTTTGCCGATGACGTAATTCTGTCAGATAGGTCAAAAGACTTCTAGCAACAGTTGAACAGGATGGATAGTACCTTGAAAGAAGGTTGTAAGACAAAAGAGTGAAACAACGTAGTGTAGCGAATTAAATCAACCAATGCTGAGGGAATTTGCTTTGTTATCCGGTCAGTAAAATAACAATACGAAATTAGAGGTCATATAAAAGGCAGACCGGCAAAAGCAATAGAAGCGGCTCTCAAAAAGATAAATTTAACGTTGAATATAATCATAAACGTTGGGAAGTCTTTTCTGAAAGTATGAGCCTAGATCGTATCCCGGTATGGAAATGAAAAGTGATCTATAAACAGTTGAGACAAGAAAAGAATATAAGCTTTTGAAATGTGATAGTGCAAAAGAATGCTGAAGATTAGAACGGTAGATCAGATGAATAATGGTGTGCTGTATCGAACTGAGGAGAAAAGATGCCTAACTTCACTGAAGAACGAGTGGTTGATACTACACATTCCGAGGATCAGTTGATACGACACATTCTGAGGCATCAAAAATTTTCACTTTAGTAATGTAGCGAAGTAATGGAAGGGGATATGGGATTAAAATTGTGGATGGAAATCAAGGCTTAACTGCAGTAAACAGATTCAAATGAATGTAGGTTCGTGTGGTATTCGTACATCAAGAGGATTCCACAGTCAAGAGTAGCATGGAGAACATCAACCATTTGTTGGATAAAAGAAAACAACAGTGACAACTACTACTATTGCGCTGGAGACGACGGTAAGGACGAAAAACAATAAAATAACATCTTGGTATTGTGATATTATTTCTTATTCAGTTAGTACGAGATACAGCACTTTGCCCGCTCATCACACTGTACAGAATAAAGGAAACACAAATTTTAATTTCCCTTGCCGCTTTTCGAACATTTGCACAAAATCACCGCCTAAGTTAGCGAATATCGCTGTTACACCGCTTCAGCGGCGCTAGGAAATTGTGCATGGTAGTGTCATTCCGGTTTGAATTAGGCTACTTGGTAGCGAGATGGTAACTATGGGAAGCGTGTGATTTGCTTAGTATTTAATTTAGTCTTGGCATGCCCATAAAGTTCTAAATCAGGGGCTACCACCCTCTTAGCTTACCTGGGCTGCATTTGAAGAGGACGAGTATTTTTGTGCAGAACATAACACACTTCACACTATCAATAGCCACAGAGGAGAAAAAAGAAAGAAACGGATGGATCAGTGAGAGAATAGCATCGTGTCGCGGGAGTTTCATGTTGAAAGTATTCAGTTTATAATATCACAGGAACGGAATTTTACATATATATTTTTGCCGCTTTGATACTCGCTTTGGACCGTGTGCGGCCGTCGGGCCGCGAGTTGGGCACCCCTGTTCTGAGTATTGGATTGGGCACCTCCTGTTCTAAGTACTTCGTCAGATAATTACTGTATAGGGTCATGTGTATATCTTCGTGATGTCTGATTGGTTAGATATACTGTATGGTGTTGTCATTTATTGTATGCCGATCACTTTTAATTATATTTGACTTGAGTTTACCTTTATTGCATTGAGGGTCAACCCCCTAAGATAACACTATTACATGTATGATTTTGACTTCTTGGACTTTGACCATAATATGGTCATTCCAATAGTTGTTCGCGTCATTAAGTGCACTGATAGGTATAGCAATGATACATTGAAAATGTAGGAAATAAAGGTTTCTTTTATTTTTTACAGTGACACCTAAAGCGCTAAAATTTAATAGTTCAGGCAAAGTTTCAACGTTTAGCGCGCAATCCGTTCCGGATGGATCTGGAGATAAAGCGTTTTTTTGACACTATCTCTATAGATGCAAACTGCTGCGATATTTTTGAAGTGTTTTGTCTATTTTGGTGCTTTACCAATAGTCAGTGTATCATGATTGTTTGCCTTCATTAAGTGAGAATGACAATCTGATTTTCGTGTGAATCAATGTTTTTATGGTTCTGATGGCGATTCCAGTGATAGTGACATCAGTAGAAATGTATTAATAAGTAAAATAACACATTTTCCTGAAAGCTGGTTGGTTTTCTTCAGGATTGCAGTTTTGTACACCATATTATTCCCCAACATTTTGGCTACAAAGCGCAGTTTTTTAACATGATGTCTGTTCAGTGCGACGGCCGTACGCTATCTTACTCGGAGTACCTGTATGCCCACATGGTACCACTCCGCTGATCGACGCCGGAGGCAAAGTCTTCCTGCATCAATAACCTCCCCATCATCCACGTACTGCTTCACGCGGAGTGCATCCTTCATTGGGCGAAATAGATGGAAGTTCTCCGTTAGAGGGCAAGGAACCCGGCGGTCACACAGCTTTCAATACCTCCACTGGAAGACTAGTGGCTTTGAGTACGTCAACTGGAGGACGAGTGTGTCAGCACTGCAAACAGAGAAGTCCATAGTCCGATCCACGAATGGTGTCGATTCGGGCAGGTCGAGAAACGGTCGGGGTTTGCATTGTTGCCGCTTCCAAGAGACAGCTGCGGTAAGCGCATACACCTGCTTCGCGCTTGATGTAAGCGTGTGTCCTGCGAATTACGTCTCTGACTTGCTTGTGTAGAATTTGTCGCTTACGACCGTCATCTGCCATGACAACTCGCAACAAATGAAATAAAAATTCACTAAATAGGTCGCTACCTTCACTTTTAATGTTCACGTTGGATACAACATTCATACCAGGGCGCACAGAAGAGAACCGATCTCTCATTGGCTGTGACGTAGGTGCACAGAACGAGCATAAACTGGACCACTATCATTTGTAACTCCAACTATAGCTGAACGGCGAGATGTTTGATTGTGATCCGTCGATCGCTTCGAATGAGTGTTCCGCACGTTCCAGCATTGTAGGATTCAAAGGTGTGTGCAGCCGGCGGCACGCGAGAGATCGTACAGGTTTGCACGACCTTCTTGCGATGATGACAGACACCTCGCCCAAGGACTCAATGTGCTTGTTCACTGCCAGGTCTCCGTGGACATTCTGCAAGAGCCTATGAATATCTGCGATGCTCTGGTATTGCGCCAAAAGAAACTCAATGGCAGCTCACTGCTTGGAACGGACCTCCGTTACAGACACCATTTTGAAGACTACGTACGAGTATAGCGCTGCCACGTATCGGAATTTCGTGTTATTATTGGAACTGAAACGGAAATATTCCACGATGTCCCACATCAAATTCCGCATTTTTGAACCGAAATTGACCGAGAAGAAAATGTATTCCATTACCTATTGAAAACCCGTCGTAAAGAAGCAAAGTGTTTACAAGAGATGCCAGCCAGTAAGATAAAAGGTGATTCTGTTCTTGTGAATGGGTTTCTTTTGTTATAGTGTTAATAATATTTGTATCGTTTCTGCCCAGTGAGTCAATGACGAAGTATGAACTATGAATCCTACGGTGTGGGGTCTGATCCTAATCTGCCCTGTGGTTTTTATCAGTCTCTTTATCACTTTTTTCTACTCTGGCAGTGTTTGTTAACGTGAAAAATTCCGCGTTGCGCAGTGGTTAGTAGTTACGACGAAGGTCCTGGCACATAATAGGCTGTCAGTCAATTCCAAGGCAAGATGAAGCAGAGTGTATACCAGCTCCACCACTTCTAGTCAGCGCGTTGTAGTTTTCAAGCCAACCTTGGGCTGACGACAGTTTTACCTTCATGTTCCGTATACAAGAAATAATTGTTGCCGCGCGGTATTAGCCGAGCGACCGAGCGAGGTGGCGCAGTGGTTAGCACACTGGACTCGCATTCGGGAGGACGACGCTTCAATCCCGTCTCCGGCCATCCTGATTTAGGTTTTCCGTGATTTCCCTAAATCGCTTCAGGCAAATGCCGGGATGGTTCATTTGAAAGGGCACGGCCGATTTCCTTCCCCATCCTTCCCTCACCCGAGCTTGCGCTCCGTCTCTAATGACCTCGTTGTCGACGGGACGTTACACACTAATCTCCTCCTCCTTTAGCCGAGCGATCTAAGGCGCTGCAGTCATAGACTGTGCGGCTGATCCCGGCGTAGGTTCGAGTCCTCCCTCGGGTATGGCTGTGCGTGTTTGTCCTTAGGATAATTTAGTTAAAGTGGTCTGTAACCTTAGGGACTGATGACCTTAGCAGTTAAGTCCCGTAAGATTTCACACACATTTGAACATTTTTTTTTTGGTTAATTGTTCTCAGTGTTTTTAAAAATATTGCTCGACAGCAGAAAGGCTATTCTTTGCTGTGTGTGCCATGGTGATTAGTACTGCGCGCTGTGACTTAGTCACAGAGGCTAAGTGAAGGGAGTGCCACTCTCTTCCCTGAACTATTCGCGATCTGTACCAGTAGGGCCTTTTTTGTGCTTCTCTACGGCTCCAGTATTTTGAGCCTATTTCCTTGCCGGAAGCGGCAGGTCACCTCGGAGGGGGCCCCCCGTTCTCGGCAGCGCTCGGTGTAATATCCGAACAGGTTCGGCGCTGCGCGAGACCGGCTGCGGTCCGCCTCCTTGACTTTGCAGCGACCCTCGCCTTCCTCAGCTCGGCGGCGCTTCTGTCATAGCCGACGAAGGACGGCGCGTGGGCGCAGCGCATGACGCACGCATAACTCCACGCTCCGCGGGCGTCCTGGCCAGTCAGACCCGTCTGTTACGCTCCACTTGACCTCCGTGCTGTCACACTACAATAGTCAGCGAAAGATCCCCGGTAGTTGCTGTGGGCTTGGCGCAGCTGCATCCCACGTTTATCCTAACCAATCAACGTAACGCGATTATGTATTATGCACTACTGGCCATTAAAATTGCTACACCACGAAGATGACGTGCTACAGACGCGAAATGTAACCGACAGGAAGAAGATGCTGTAATATGCAAATGATTAGCTTTTCAGAGCATTCACACAAGGTTGGCGCCGGTGGCGACACCTGCAACGTGCTGACATGAGAAAATTCCAACAGATTTCTCAGACACAAACAGCAGTTGACCGGCGTTGCCTGGTGAAACGTTGTTGTGATGCCTCGTGTAAGGAGGAGAGATGCGTACCATCACGTTTCCGACTTTGATAAAGGTCGGATTGTAGCCTACCGCGATTGCGGTTTATCGTATCGTGACATTGCTGCTCGCGTTGGTCGAGATCCAATGACTGTTAGCAGAATATGGAATCGGTGGGTTCAGGAGGAAATACTGAACACCGTGCTGAATCCCAACTGCCTCGTATCACTAGCAGTCGAGATGGCTCTGAGCACTATGGGACTTAACATCTTAGGTCATCAGTCCCCTAGAACTTAGAACTACTTAAACCTAACTAACCTAAGGACAGCACACAACACCCAGCCATCACGAGGCAGAGAAAATCCCTGACCCCGCCGGGAATCGAACCCGGGAACCCGGGCGTGGGAAGCGAGAACGCTACCGCACGACCACGAGATGCGGGCAGCAGTCGAGATCACAGGCGTCTTATCCGCATGGCTGTAACGGATCGTGGAGCCACGTCTCGATCCCTTACTCAACAGTAGCAAGACAACAACCATCTGTACGAACAGTTCGACGTCGTTTGCAGCAGCATGGACTATAAACTCGGAGACCATGGCTGCGGTTACCCTTGACGCTGCATCACAGACACGAGCGCCTGCAATGGTGTACTCGACGACGAACCCGGGAACCCGGGTGCACGAATGGCAAAACGTCATTTTTTCGGATGAATCCAGGTTCTCTTTACAGCTTCATGATGGTCGCATCCGTGTTTGGCGACATCGCGGTGAACGCATATTGGAAGCGTGTATTCGTCATCGCCATACTGGCGTATCACTTGGCGTGATGGTATGGGGTGTCATTGTTTAAACGTCTCGGCCACCTCTTGTTCGCATTGACGGCATTTTGAACAGTGGACGTTGCATTTCAGATGTGTTACGACCCGTGGCTCTACCCTTCATTCGATCCCTGCGAAACCCTACGGGCCTTTCTGGATACAGAAAATGTTCGACTGCTGCCCTCACCAGTACATTCTCCAGATCTCTCACAAATTGAAAACCTCTGGTCAATGGTGGCCGAGCAACTGGCTCGTCACAATACGCCAGTCACTACTCTTGATGAACTGTGGTATCGTGTTGAAGCTGCATGAGCAGCTGTACCTGTACAGCTCTGTTTGACTCAATGCCCAGGCGTATCAAGGCCGTTATTACGGACAGAGGTGGTTGTTCTGGGTACTGATTTATCTGGATCTATGCACCAAAATTGCGTGAAGATGTAACCACATGTCAGTTCTAGTATAATATATTTGTCCAATGAATACCCGTTTATCATCTGCATTTCTTCTTGGTGTAGCAATTTTAATGGCCAGTAGTGTATGTGTATAGGGCAACGCCTCATGTAACCTCAGCCCCACAGATGACTATTGTTTCCGCCTGTTTCGCAACTGAAAGCTGGCAACAGTGCTGCCAAACTGTGACGATGCTTCTTTCGCCGACTCTGCTATAGTGTCGTCTCTCCGCTCTATTGAGAAACACTCGTCGACTGAAACTTTATTTATAATGTGGCTGACGTGGAGCGGATATTGGTCCGCTCCGGTTCCTCCTAGTTTGCAGGGGAATTTCTTCTAACATTTTGTGGAAGAAGTTAGAAGGCTGCGATACTCGTGTGCATTTGGTGTTCCGTCTATGAAAAACGGGCCTATGAGCTGATGGTTCACTAAACCACACAACACGTTTACACTCTACGGACGCCATCGAGATTGTCAGCGGACCAATAGTGCATGTTTCGGCGGTTTGCCTGGACATTACGGTAAATGTGGCTTCATCGCGAAACAACGTACATTATACTTTTGGAGTACCCTGTCTTTAGGCCCATGTACGGAATTTAACACGATTCTCGTAATCGTTTCCATGCAGCTCTTGATTGAGAGAGATGCGATACGAATGGAACCTATGTCGATGGAGAATGCATGGGACATGGACTGGCCACTTCCCGCTTCTCTTCATTGATGGCGACTAGAGGCCGATTCTGCAAGGTTGTTCGTTTCCACGCACGCAGCCACTGCTCGGCGTGATAATATTAGTTGCGTCAACTTTCGCGTGAAAGTTTTTTCAGCAATGGGCAGTTAGCAACAGCCAATAATAATAATAATAATAATAATTCGTTGCATACGCAAAGAAAATTCTTCAAATTTGTTAATATGCGCGACACTATTTGCATCTAAGTCGCGTGCCTAATGCTACTAATCGCAGCGCGTAACAAGCACTATGCTTTGCCCGGAAAAAAACTTAAGCGCTACGAGAAGCCTCCAGTACAACACACCCATGTAACTAAAATAAGTTTTAGGGGACGTGTGCTGCCCTTTGACCTAAAAGTATTACGTTATGCCTTCAAATGAGTCATTAATCCATTAGTTTATCACGTATGTTCCTTCTGAAATTATTTTACAAATTTATTTCGCAGCAAGACAAACCAGATCGGATCATTACGTATTCTCATCAAAGAAACTATTTCTGACTGTCAAAAAACGATCGGTATATCTTTCTCTCTTAAATAACGTAAATGGTGCTTCCTTATTTATCGGGTGAAGCCCGTAATATTTGAAATGGTGAAATGGCGGCTGATGACCGCTAACCAACAGTGCTTTAACGGCAGAGCTTTGCTAAGCTAGAAAAAAATCTTATTATTCAATTCCATATCACAGGAGGGAAGTGAAGGTAAAGGAGACCATGACAGTGTGAAGTCAATTTTTTATATATTATTTGAACACACTTGCATGATACACAGCTTCAACAAGATGATAATTTCATCGTTTGCGCTCTCTCTCTCTCTCTCTCTCTCTCTCTCCTCTCTCTCTCTCTCGACCACAGCAGTCGAATCAGAATGAACAAAAGCTAACACATAAAAGAGAACGTTTAGTTAAAGAGGTTAATAAATAATTGCCGACACGGTGGACGTATATTGGGTTATCTTGCCGCATACCCCATGCTAGAACGAATTGCATTCTTCATACACTCTCCATTTATCATAAGCATATCGGTTTCGTATGCACTGGTAAATCCCATCGTCCTCTCACGACCAGCTGCTTGTACTGTCACACACTGACTGACTAGCAAGTCACAATGCATTCAAGGAACACTCAAGCACATTTTAAGCAAAGATTACCAGATCGTACGTAATCGTACTTATCATCTACGCAGGTTGAACGGCACAAACGCGTGCGCGCGCGCACTTGTGTGTGTGTGTGTGTGTGTGTGTGTGTGTGTGTGTGTGTGTGTGTGTGTATTCGTATGCTCCGGCATTCAACGGCGTTCAAACGAAAGTGCTGCTGCCTAATGTTGGTCCAACTGAGCTAGAGTTGCAGGCACAAGCGGATAATTACTTCTTTGAACGCTGACCTACGAAGAGGCGCTCTCTGTCAGCACTTTTATACAGGTATAAAGTGATCGGCAGTGACGCAGGTCTTGTGCGCGGATCACACTGGGACGATGCGATGTGCAACACGATGCAACGTGTCACCTTTCGATGCGACACTCGTGTTCCCACTGAGGTGATACAACAGCGTTACAGTTTCAGTTGCGACCATAAGCTCTTCTTCCGAAGCAGACGTTTGTGTGGCTTATTACTTAAATCCCATAAAACGGAAGAAGAAAATGAAGTGCTGTAAATTGTTTCTCGTGAGGTGTCTCAGCACGAAAAATTGAACGAATTCTGCAGAATGAGTCCAGACAGATTCCACTTTTTGGAGCAACTAGTATCCACTGCTCCCACAGAACAAGAGACACATTTTCGACGTACTATTTCGCCTGCTGAGAAGCTCCACATTACGATAAGATAAGTCGGTGAATGAATGTGTGTGAATATCAAAACTACCACCATGAGAACTTCTATTTTTTGTAAGATCGCTTAGTATGGTATGGTACGGTACTTTGTTCTGTGTGATACGTATGTAATCCATGGTAACAAAATTGAGAAATCGAGGGTGGGTGGGTGGGTGGGTGGGTGGGTGGGTGGGTAGGTAGGTAGGTAGGTAGGTAGGTAGGTAGTTCTGTCGGTCGGTCGGGTTTCTAAAACTGTTCACTTTTGACAGTTAGTATATGATTCAGCTTGAGGAGTACTCAGAATAAACTTTACCGGATTTGAGGTGAGATCAATAACCATCGATCGTATAGAGGGGGTGGGTGGGTGGGGCGCTGCATAAGGGTACACAATGTATTTGAAAAAGTGGATGAAGCCCACGATACGTAAAATCACAACGTGTGATTCGTCCAGCTGCTATTGAGAAGTAACAGGAATTTAGCTTTCAGATCTTTTTTACGTTTGTCACAAAGTTTCCTGAAATCGGGGAGCAGATACTGAAAAAATATCCACTCAGCATCATCAGCGAATTGCTGTCAGTGCCCTTTAATTTCAGTAAGCTCTTTCATTTCCAGTTTTGTCTTACGGACGGAAAAGAGAAACACGAGGCATCTCAGAACTCGGCACTGCACGCGGCAGTAACTTCGCATGTGGCACGTAGATGCCCAACTCGTTGCAGAAAACTTCTAATATATCTCACATGACCTAGAACCCACCAAAGGTAAATTGGGCAGCGACTACTATATTCTTCACTGCAAACTTGTCAGAATATGCTCGGTGGTTAACGTATTTGTGAAGTATCATAATAACTATAGGCAATAGCGTAAAGAAAACCAGTTCATTATAAAGCTGTCATGATGATGTGTACAAGGTGGGAAATGAGTCAATTTTTTGACCGAATAGTTCCCTTAGAATGTAGAGAGAATGCATACACAGCGAACACATGCAATCTAAAAGCAAATAATATAATCTTTATTGAGAAACTAAGCAGAGGGAAGTATGTAGCGTAGCTTCATTTACACAAAATATTCTTCTACGAGCACATTTGAATTTCGTATCGTACGTTAAAATTACTTGGAGCAACCATCAAACGCTGTTGTGCCTGGCGATGCGATAGAGATAACATGTCGGTGAGTTGTATTCGCCCCAGCGGGAATCAGTCGGCTCAACTATGCGCTCCGCCGATGCGTGTTGCTTCTGCGTTCTGCCTCGAGCCGCGTGGCGTATCGCATCGCATATCGTCTCACCTCAATGAGACCCCGTGCCTTACTTCTGTCTGTCGCACTACGGCATAGGATGAAGCCACATTTAAAGCACGGGCCGATCATTACACAGTAGAAGGCATTGTCAAAGACTCGGATTTCTTGTGATAACAAGTACGCGAACTATTTACGATCGCCAGATATTCCGTGAAGCTCACAAGATCAGGTTGTGTTAGCCATTTCCTGCAAAGGCTGTAAAGAGAAGAGAATAAAGTTATTGAAAATAAAAGCATTTCGTCAGTTCTGTCAAAGTGTGTTTGCGGTTCGCTTATTATGTGGGAAGTAATGCAACAGTTGCGGGAGGCGTTTGGTAACTAATGCAGCACATTCTTTTTTTTTCTGAAAGCAGTTTGATTTTATTGAGAATTCCAGGACACCATATTATTCCCCACTCCTTTGGCTACAAAGCTCTTTTTTTCAACATTACCTCCGTGCAAACGACGCCCTTGCACCACCTTACACGGAGGGCATGTATGCCCGCTTGGTTACTATATAGGAGCCAACGCCTTGCCTCCCCATCATCCACCTACTGCTTTGCGCGGAGTGCACCCTTCGTTGGGCCAAGCAGAGGTCTTAGGCGGCGAGGAATCCAGCAGCCACAGACCTTTGAGTACCCCAACTGGAGGACGAGTGTGTCAGCACTACCAACAGAGACGTCCAGTTGAGCAGCGAGGTGTCGCTTTGTGATGCGTCTGTCACTTTTAGAGTGTGTCCGCACGTTCAACATTGCAGGAATCACAGCTGTGTGCGGCCGGCCGGTACGCTGGAGATCGGACATTTTTGCGCGACCTTGTTGCGACGACGACAGACGATCACCGTGCTTTTGCTCACTGGCAGATCTCCGAAGACATTCTGCAAGCTTTCATGAATATCTGCAAGGCTCTGATTTTCCGCCAAGAAACTAAATGACAACCCTGCACTTGGAACGTACCTCCATTACAGACGCCATTTTGAAGGCTACGTATAGCGCTGCCACCTATCGAAATTCATGAAACTACAGGTGCTGAAGCGGGAAAAAGATATCGCACAGCAGATTCAACATTCTTTTTTCAACCGAAACTGACCGGAAAAAAACGTATTGCGTTACTTGCTGAACGGCCTTCTTAGGTTTGGGAGTGGAACCATTCCTGGGATCCTGAAATGTCAGTGCAGTAATTACAGCTTCATTTCGTAATGGAAGGAAGTGTTGCATGGTGCAGATAAAAATTGAAGAGGAAGGTCAAGGATCGCCTGCACTAAGCATGTACAGATGTACTTAGGAGACTTCCGCAGGGCAAGCTAGCATGGAGAGCTCCATCAAATGTCTTCAGACAGGCAAT
Source organism: Schistocerca serialis cubense (assembly GCF_023864345.2). Taxonomy (NCBI): domain Eukaryota; kingdom Metazoa; phylum Arthropoda; class Insecta; order Orthoptera; family Acrididae; genus Schistocerca; species Schistocerca serialis. Next base: position 348,168,671 of record NC_064643.1, read on the forward strand.
CACCACCACCACTCCCGCCACGAACAGCAACAATACAACCGCAACAACGGTTTTTGGATCGAAATATTGTTTAACTTTTGTTGGCGACTACTTCACGAACACTAAAAAGAAAGAATGCGTTATTTAGCTTCACTGTCTAAGTGGATTAACTAAATTTGCCTCTGATTTTCATTTAATTCTTATTTAATTTCTCCGTCTTTGCTTACGTCTTTGCAAATACTTAAGTTAGTCAAAATATTTAGTCAGCTTATACTCGGATATAATTCCACTGGAAGGAGCCAAACCCATCGAAAAACGTTTGATATATTCGCATTTCTGCAATTGATACCTATATTGGAATTCACCGCCAACTAAGGGTGTTATCGCGACTGCTTACTACTATATGAGTTGGACTCTAGTGAGTTTAGAATCTGTTACGCAAGAGACTCCAGAAGGCTCTCATTCCACGGCTTTTTTTATCTCGACTCCCGCGCACTTTGTGCGCTAGGGGCAAGATGATAGATGACGTGCCGCTGGGTTGGTGACAGATTCTTACGGGAATACATGAAAGGGGATATTGTTAGCTCCCGCACTTCACACACAGTCACCATTGTTGAATACGCTAAAATAGTACTTGTCACGATTTTCGATAGGTGTGCGACGGTCATCAGGAAGAGAAACATGCTGTGAGGTATAAACGTTTAGAATTTGCGTGTGATACAATGTAGGAGTTCTTTCGGAATCAGCTTGTTCATCTCTAGTATGTTCCCCAACGCCTTTGCTCACGAATAGTGAGGCAAGTCATTGACCGAAGTTAAAAATTAAAAATGCTGCGCAATCTGCCCATTAAGAGGTGCACTGAGGCGACAAAAGTCATGGGACACCTCCTAACATCGTGTCGGACCTCATTTTACCCGATAGAAATCTACGCGGCATGGACTCGACAAATCGTTGCAAATCCCCTGCAGAAATATTGAGCCATGCGGCCTCTATAGATGTTCATAATTCCGCAGGTGTTGCCTGTGCTGGCCGAGCGGTTCTAGGCGCTTCAGTCCGGAACCACACGGCTGCTACGGTCGCAGGTTCGAATCCTGCCTGCCTCGGGCATGGATGTGTGTGATGTCCTTAGGTTGGTTACGCTTAAGTAGTTCTCAGTTCTAGGGGACTGATGACCTCAGGTGTTAAGTCCCATAGTGCTTAGAGCCATTTGAACCATTTGTTGCCTGTGCAGGATTTTGTGCACGTACTGAGCTCCCAATTATGCCCCGTAGATGTTCGCTGGTATTCATGCCGGGCGATCAGAGTGGCCAGATCATTTGCTCTAATTAACCAGAATGTTCTTCAAACCAATCGCGAACAATTGTGGGCCTTTGACATGGCGCATTATCATCTATTAAAATTCTGTCGTTGTTTGGGAACATTTAAGTCCGTGAATGGCTACAGATGGTCTCAAAGTAGCCGAACATTCGGTTTGACGGGAGGACCCAGTCCATTCCATGTACACACACACACACACACACACACACACACACACACACCATTACGGAGCCACCACCAGCTCGCACAGTGCACAGTGCGTTGTTGACAACTTGGGTCCGTGGCTTCGTGGAATGCGCACCACACTCGGACACCCCAGGCCATGGTTGTCCAGTTGTCTGGGGTCCATCCTGTACGGTCACGAGCGCAAGACAGGCGCCGTAGGCGATGCGCTGTTAGCAAAGGCACTTGCGCCCGTCGTCTGCTGCCATAGCCTATTAACGCCAAATTTCGCCGCCTGTCCTAACCGATACGTTCGTCTTACGTTCCACATTGATTTCTGCTGTTATTTGACGCAGAGTTGCTTGTCTGTTAGCACTGACGACTACGCAAACGCCGCTGGTCTCGGTCGGTAAGTGAAAGGCGTCGGCCAGTACGCTGTCTGGTGAGAGGTAACTTCTGAATTACGGTATTCTCGGCTCACTCTCTCGGAATATTGAATTCCCTAACGATTTCCGAAATGGAATGTACCAGCCGTCTAGCTTGAACTACCATTCCGCATTCAAAGTCTGCTAATTCCTGTTCTGCGGCCTCAATAACGCCGGAAACCTTTTGAAATGAATCACACGCGTACAAATGACAGCTTAACCTATGCACTGCTCTTTTATACCTTATGTACGCTATACCACCGCCATCTGTATATGTGCCTGTCGCTATGCCATGACTTTTATCACATGAGTGTACAATCTTAGGTTAAAAGTTTAACACAGGAAGGCAAGTATTGCAGTTAGAAACTATTTATCTTGAGATAACGTAACTCACAGCGCACAGATTACCCAAACTGACCTATCCAGTGCTTGATAAAGAGAGCATGTAGCGATTTCTAACTGCCTTAAAACGTAATTTCAAACCTTTTGTACACTTCTTCTCGTTTACATAGTTAATATCAAATATTTGAAATACTAACTCATTTATAAAGTAATTAAACGTCTGAAACTGTTTTACACATGGAAGTTCGAAAGAATCGCGGGTGGAGGGCTTACTGGTTCTGTACTAGTGTATTGAGTACATCAGTACAGATTCTGTATCCGCTCCTTTTATCCATCAGCAGTAAACATAAGCGATGCTGTTGCCAACTATAATTCATTTTGTTGTTGCCCAACAAACTTAGAATGCTGTGACTCTTAATGACGTCAGTAACTGTGTAACTGAAAGTTTGAAAATGTTGTTGTATAAAAGTATTGCCAAGTAGACGAGAGTATGGTAACATTATTGACACAGTTACAAACTTTCTGATGTGGTCAGCTGCTTCGTTGTTTAGTATTCCCCACAGAAAAAGGACAAAGACAAAAAATAACTTTGATGCAGACGCGTCTCGTAGTACCGTGTCTTTAGTTTCTTGCTCTGCTTTTTCCGCAAGGGCCACGAACTAGCTTTGGAACACTGTATCTTTCTTTCTGGTTACTTAGTTCCTGGACACGGAATATTTTATACATTGGGGAAACATAAATTAACACTGCGTATTAATTCAGTAAATGATTTAGTGAATAAGTGAAGCAGCACATGCGGCCACGATTATCAACTTCTGATGCTGGGTCACTGTCGTCGTTTTTGACTTTACGCAGAGTCGGTGTCGTGGAAGTAACCGTTTTTCGCCACTTGGCACCATTCTGCGGAAGCTGGCCGTGTCTGTTCAGAGAAAACTGAAGAGTATACATTTCGTGACCACTAATGATTTGTTGTTCAACACTGTATTAACAATTCTGTTCTTTTATTTGTAATATTTTACATTTACCTTTGAACGGTGTGGTAATACACATAGCACGTTACTACTCTAGTTTTTTAATTTTACAACGAATCAGACTGTACTAGCATTGGATCTTTATTATTAAGAGCGAATCCTAGTGCGTTTCGATGTAGCTAATTTGAAACGATTATATCAGTGAATAGGAAAATTTTGAACCCTTTCAACCTGCACAGTTCTCAACGTTTTATTTGTCTTCATGGGCGAATTTCTGCGTTTTGATAAGGTGTAAAGTTATGCGGAAATATAATCAGTATGTCCGTGCGAACCCAAGGCACTCAACTGACTTGTTGTACAAGTGCAAGCATATTTTGACTACTGTATTGCGTGAAGAGGCATCATACGGACTTAGAAGCGGATATAAAAATTCATGTCAGGGTTGGAGTTTCTCTCCACGCAGATAAATAAGATGGTACAGGGCATTTTTAAATGTATAGCGTAATGCACGAGTCCCGTCATTAAATCTTACTTTTTAATAGGTTTTCCAGTTTTAGGAATCACAGTCGCGTAGAGTCGTCTTATGATCAGATTTTCGTGGATTGACTTTTTTTTATCTCGTTTTGGAGGCTATTGGAATTCGGCAGTATAGTCTTTTCAAGTAATTCATTACTGCCTATGATAATCAATCACATCGTATGCCGTAGCAGTGTCAAGAAAATCATATTCAACATTCGACCAGAGACCGATTATGTCAACGCCACTTCATGGCAATTCAGCATTAGCCGCTGTTTCAACAGTAGTCCTATTCACAGTGTTAACACTTGGCACAACTGTAAACGTGTTTCGTCACTGGCGCAGTATGATTGGCATTGGATACTATCATTCAAACATGTTTTTCAAGTTTAGACTTAATCAACTTGTAATTGATCATACTAAATTTAAAACTATGTACATAGTCTTGTTGGATCTTGTTTTTACTAGTCGTAAGAGAGAAAGAAAGAAGGTTGGTATTAAAACGCCTTGTCGGTTGGGAGGTCATTACAGAATAGATGCGTGATTAGAATGGACTGTAATGTGTAAGGAAAGGACGGAAACTAACGAGTCCACTGCCGTATCCAATGTGTCACCTCGCTCAGGCCTCAGGAATTGTTCTGTGTAATGGATTTGTTTTTGACGCCGCACACCAGGCTGTCCCGCAACTCTGGAGCAGATAAGACATGGCCGCGGGATGGATCCCATTAACCTGATTCTCATGAATGCTGTGCTTTGCATCTAACATGTCTGCTCATGAGGAGACATGGCCGCGGGATGGATCCCATTAACCTGATTCTCATGAATGCTGTGCTTTGCATCTAACATGTCTGCTCATGAGGAGAAGACAAGAAGTGTTATAATGCGATTTCCCAGAAACTTCGCTCATTGGAAGAGGAGCTAAAATATGCGAACACTGTCTCGGCTTATCCGTAGATACTGGATCATTTCGGAGAAAACAGCGGTTAAAGTTTTTGACGTAATTTAGATGTCTTTTAGCGCGCGATGATCTCAGCCGCAATGGTGACGCTGTGGCTAGCGTCACGGCGTCTCACTTTCGTACCCTGTGTTTTTATTTATTTTATTATTTTTTCATTTATCTACCCATGTTCATAGATGGTTACTAAGCGTATGTTCCTTAGCAGGTTAGGGGATACAAGGTCGTTATACTACTTGTAAATTACAACTGGGTTTCACAATGTCATACATTGATTATACGATATAAGTATATATAGGAGAGAGCGCCGCGGATATGATACACGAATTGCGGTGGCAGTTATTAGAACAAAACATTTTTCGCTGCGGCAGGACCTTCTCATGAAATTTCAGTCACCAACTTTCGCCTAAGAGTGTGAAAATATTTCGTTGGCGTCCACCTTATATAGGAAGAAATGATCATCATAATAAAATAAGAGAAATCAGACCTCGTACGGAAAGATTTAAGTGTTCGTTTCCCCCGTGCGCTGTTCGAGAGTGGAACGGAAGAGAGAAGTAGCTTAAAGTTGGTTCGATGAACCCTCTGCCAGGCATTAAGTGTGCGTTGCAGAGTAATCAAGCAGATGTTGATGGCGTTTGTTGGGGTTCAGTCGTTTTTAAATTCTCATCTTCTATCAATTCTTATGTTAATTCTTGTATTCAATTCTTATGTTTATTCTTCAGGAAGATTTGGTGTATTCCCTTGGATGATACCGATCGTAGAAACATTCAAAACATAGAAATTTCGAACACCACGAGCATCGCGCAAAGGCAGGTTTGCCACAATGACATTTCTTCGTTATGGATCTCTCACGGGAGAGAAACGACGTTGGCATTGCTGAAGATTTCACGCGCTCGTTATAATTTCGCGACAAGCCACGCATAGCGTATAATTTTTTCGAAAACTGCCTCTTGCCGTTTTTTGTATCGAGATAACAGTGCAGATATTTCACCGAAAACAATTTCAAATAATTTTTTCATTCATTTATTGTTTCATTTATTGAATTCATTCGTCATATATACAATTAGTAGACGAATGAGGATAACGTTATTTTAGTATACATTGCAGAAGTTCTTCTACGGACCTGGGTAGATTAATGGAAAACAAGCATAAGAGTCACCGCCGTGGCCGAGCCGTTCTAGGCGCTTCAGTCTGGAACCGCGCGACCGCTACGGTCGCAGGTTCGAATCCTGCCTCGGGCGTGAATGTGTGTGATGTCCTTAGGTTAGTTAGGTTTGAGTAGTTCTGAGTTCTAGGGGACTGATGACCTCAGCTGTTAAGTCCCATAGTGCTCAGAGCCATTTGAACCAAGCATAAAATAATAATCGGGTTTCGAACACGGGGCGCTGAAGTGTGAAGTCGCGATGCTAATCACTGTGCCATCGCTTCAGCTTTGATCGTCGTATTCTGTGAAATGGTAGGGTATCCACGAATTAGCCGAGACACGTATCCTCTTATTCTGACCCCTCTTTCACTGAGTGGATTTTCTGGGAAATCGGGTTATGGCACTTTGCCGGATTCTCCTCGTCAGTAGAAGTAATTGCATAGAATACAAGTACAGAGTAACTGGAGTAGATAGTGGCACTCTGCCTGCTACCTGGCCATATGACGATCCTGGGGAGCAAGGTGGTCGATGCAGTGCGACTGAAGCGTGCGGCGGGCAGTGTGCAGCTTACCTGCAAGGGCTTGCCAAGGGGTCCCCAGCCAGTGGGCTAAGACATGATGACTGCGCGTGAGGGACAATAGCTCCGACTTGTGAAAGCCTACATAAAGAACAGACGTGCTTGCCTGCGCCCAGCTCTGTAGAAGAGACGAAGTTCTGGCGTGTTTGCCTGTTGGGTACGCTCTGTTCGCATATGACCTACAGCTGTGGCGGGACGCTGCGGGAGTGCGCGCGAGGGATTTACCTCTTTCAGTGAAACATATCACTAACTGCATTTTGTATGTTGATGGATTGCGGTCCTTGCTCTCACTGTGGACGTACATACTGCTAACTTTAAACTTGGGTAGCGTTGAAACAATTTCGAAGATAATAGGGAGGCTGGTTTATCCCGCGCGATATACAGACGGATACATCTGCGTATGTAATATCCCGTGTGTGGTCTGGTTTTTAAGTTAGGTCTTGCTTTGGACATTGATAGACTGAAATTTTTGTTGGAGCTTTTTGACAGGTTTAAGTTGTGTGTATGACTAGGTCTCCTACTCGGAATTTTGCCTATCAAGGGCAGTACTCTCTCACCGATTTACCAATCAAACCATCCGCGACCTGTACTCTCAGGATCAATTCAACAATTATATGTCTCCTACTTTTTTTCGAAACTTCACAGAAACTCTGTTGCAAAACTTTATGGACGAACACGCGTGGTAAAAAGGATATCGTAGAAAATAGTTTAGCCACAGACAAGTTTGTGGCTTCGCGTCTAGGACCCTTTCAATACTTTGCACAATTTGGTCGGTCATCCCGTTATATGTGTAAATACGTAGTGAAAAGGACTAAGCTGTACAGAAACATTCCAGAGAGGTAAATAAATAGTATTTATTCCCTTCTTTGTATTTCATCAACTCAGCTGAGTTTATTTTTCCAGTTTGTATGCTTTAGGTGACGAAGCAGTATCAATAAAAAATACAAAATCAATACAATACAAAATTGTATCAATACAAAATCAATTACTCCTAATTATTTAGGCTATAAGGGTGTTACTAACTATATCTGTCATACAGTCGCCCAGAACCTGATTGTGTAGCGCTCTCTCGCGATACAGGAAGGTAACTCCAGGCCGTGACCGAATTCGCGTGTTTTCCACGCCCTCTGGGCAAATGCTGGGCTGGCTCCCAATTTTTATCTCTGACAATGCGGTACACAAACAGTTAAAATACGAGTACAGGCACAGAACAAAGCTTACACAATTTCCTGACAGGAGGCACACACGACTTCCTTCACTGAGATAACTGATGACTGTGGTGACTAGAAGGGAATCCGGTCGCGAAGCTAAAGGAAAATAAGTTTTCCAAAACTGTAGTACAGCGCACCCCGTAGTAAAAATGCGATTGACGCTAAAAATAATAGTCGAAGAAATGTTGTGCTGAAATAATTAGTTAAAATGATATGTGACAATTTTATGTCAAAAGTATGTACACATTATGCATGTATGAGCATTAAAGAGTCTTAAAACTGTGCTGATTACTTGTAACTGATGTATTTAAATCGAGGTGCGCGGAAATGGAACCTTCTGACTTCGAAATCGATAGCAATTAGGTAGAATTAAGCAATAAATGCACCTGATCGGCTAAAGAAATGAAGCAGGGAATAAACATTGAGATAGGAAATGTAATACCAGGACAGGTATACGAACAATTGCAGTGACTAAAGAAGCTTTTAGAAATTATATTAGAACAAATAAGCCCTCGGTCACAAATGTTAAGTCAAAATTGACCAGGTTTCGACGCTAAGGGCTGCTCGTACTTTAGTGAACAAGGGTTGCAACAAGTCTTAGCGGCTCGCCATCTTACTTACAACTATTCATGACGTCGCCTTTCCGGCTTAGATCTTTTTTAATATGTGACTTGTAAGTACTGCATCTTTTTCCAGTCAGTACAAACTTTAATTTTATTAATGTATTATGTACTTAGTTTGTTCTAGAACAGTTAGTCTAATCCTGAAGACGACGCTCGTAGTAGCGTCGAAACCTGATCAATTTTGACTTCATGTTTGTGACCGAGTGCTTATTTGTTCTAATATAATTCTGACACTATCACTGAACCTTAACAGCTATGTTCAAAGTTTTAGCTTTTAGAGATATCTATACGTAATGCATTAACAACCAACTAGCATAATACAGAAACAAGAAGGAAATTCATCAAGACATTTATTTGGAGCATATAAGCTGTGGTTATGAAGGGTGGAATCTTAGGAAACAATAAAAGAAGAAAATTGGAAGCCACAGAGATGAGGATATGGAGAAGAGATTCAAAAACATGCTAGATTGAAAGAAAACAAATAGTAAAAGAATTTATAAGAAAAGCGTATTGATTAACTTGATACAGATAACAAAAACTAAATTAATGGGACACATAATTCGACATAATAGCTTCATAGGAAACATCTTGGAACGAGAAATCCTGGGGAAGAAGAAATGAAGACGCAGTCCGAGAACCTCCACATTACAGTATTACTTCAGCGATTACAAGCAAATGGTACAGATTGCGTGAGGCAGAAGGATGGCTGCCTCAGCAGGGCCACAAGTGTGTGTGATGATGATGATTTTCCTCCTCATAGTACTCAGCAGCCGACGTCGCCACAACATTTTTACCACTCATGCAAGTTACAAGAGTGGGGAAGCGGTGGACTCCACTACGAAGGCCTCCGTCGCTGGGGAGCCAGCCGTGCGGCGACCCCTGCGCCAGTACCGCAGTTAAGTGCTTCCCCATAGAAAAGTCTCCCCGCCAGTCTCCCGGTGGAACCAAAGCCCGGACCTGTTCCTTGTTTCGTGCCTCCTTCCTTCCTTCCGCTCCCCGCAGCACCGCTGCCGTGTGCAGAGGCCTCGTAGGGGAAGTGAATTGTCGAGTACAGGCGTGCACATGTAAAGAAGCCATGTTCGCCGCCATGGGGCCTCTTCGCAAAGCCTGGAACCGCTCACAGTTTTCTTCGTTTCGAGGTGTGCTCTTCAGAAGCGATATTAGTGTCGTTTGAATCATGTACCTCGCTGGTTCTCCTGCTGGTAAAGGATGTTCGAGGTCTCCCACTGCCTTCCTTCGCATTGCTGAAGTCTTTTTTTTCCAAGTACTTCTGCATTTACACCTGCAGAGGGTAGTTTGTGTGCCACTGACACTTTGCCCCTTTCCTGTTCCCGTAGCGAATGGTGTTCCGGAGAAAGATCCTGTGAGTTCGGATCTTCCTAATTTTACCTTCATGGTATTTTCGCGAGGTGTACGTAGGGAGAACAGTATGTCCTTAGTTTCTTCTGGTACGCACCCTTTCGGAATTTTAACAGTAAACGGCATGTCATACACAACGCCTCTCTTGTAGCTCCTGCCATCGCCATTGGATCCGCACTTCAGGACACAATCTTGATAACTGAGTTCACACGCGGTGTTAGGAGGAAACACGAAGAAGAATGCACATTAGTATGAATGCAAGATGCTTTCGCTAGACGGTGACACGTAATGACAGAAAGTGTAGTTACCCAGAGTGACTGCCGTGCTGTTGTGGTTTTTCTCAGGGTACCCATATTTTAGTAGCTGCCGCAAATCCTTTCTTATACTACACATTTCTCAAGCCATGCACAGTCGTATTCCTAAGATTATGTTATCCCTTTCATTCCTTTTTCTCTAACCCGGATCAGTCACAGTAATTCGCTACTTGTTATGTATGTTAGTACGTCGTCGCGTTGTTCGCTTTTTCGCAGATTTGCTTCATTTCTCGGCATAGTTGCACTTCGCTCTTATTTCCTTGGTCCGGCCCTCTTCCGCTTCCAGAGTTCACAAATTGGACTGGCTGCAAACTGTCGGCTGCTGTGTTACCTCCCGAGTTTCTCTTTTGATATCTCATTTACATTTTCCATTCGGGCCCTTTTCTGTTCAGCGTCCCTCTTTTGCCTGTCTCCGCTCCCCCTCTTTCACGTTTCCTGTCTGTTCCGCCCTTTCCGTTTCCTATTGGGGACACCTCCTCCCTGTCCCGCCCCCGCTCTTGCTCTCATTTCCGTTCAACCCTTTCCTGTTTCCTGCCCTCTTGCCTCCCACTCCCACTCCTTCCCCCATCATTTTTGTTCGAGTCTTCGATTTCTTTTTTGATGCCTCCATTCCGCCAGGTCCCCGTTTTTCAACATTTCTCAAGCGTTTGTTTACCAGTGATCGTGTTTTTCGTTCCTCAGAAACTATTCTTTCGAATCTGTCCTGGGGTCTCTCTCTCTCTCTCTCTCTCTCTCTCTCTCTCTCTCTCTCTCTCACACACACACACACACACACATCTCTTTCAAAATGCCTTCCAGTTAAGACAGCCAATCTTTTTCGCAGACGAGTTGCAATTTTCTGTTGTATCAATAAGTCGAAGATTGCCGTTTGCTGTACTGGCAACTTTACTTACCTTAGCGTTCCATTTCTTATTGTTAGACGTTGTTATTTCCAGATATGTGCAACGCATTTACTCCTGTCGTGTGTCATTAATTAATAGTATGGAAAAGGAAGATTAAGGTTTGGTGTTTTGTCTACAATGTACAACAATTTGAAAGGAAGCACCATCTGGGATTGGAGAAGAGTAAGGAAGGAAATCGGCCGTGTCCTTTTCAGTAGATACATGCCGACAGTGCACATAACTAATTTAGGAAACGCACGGAAAACCGAAAACGAGATGTCTGAGAGGGATTGAACATCTCTCATTCACAACACGATTCCAGTGCCGTAACGACTGTGCCATCTCGCTCGCTCAGTAACGTTGTTGTCAGATCGTATTGCGCTTAGCGGCATGCAAAATTACAGATTATGCTACGTTAACAGCAAGCTGACAACTTCTCGCCAGGCTGATGTTTAGCAAGATGTAAATCGACATGACTAAGTCAATTTTATCAATAATGGATGCAGTTGAACTCCTTGACTGTTCCTTTATAGGCTGTTGAATAATAGTCACTACCAGTCTTAATGGAAGGTGATTGTCTTTAATGCACGACCGGTTTCGGACTTGTGCCCATCTTCAGTTGGTTTTATATTTAATTACATGTTTCATTGTTCAGTGTTGAAAATCACTGTTCAAATAAAAACAAATGATTTGATGATGACTAAATAGGTCTGCTGCAGATTTTATGACGTTATCATTTATTTACAAGTTTTGAGGAGCCAGTGAGTAACAGTTTTGTTTTTAAAAATTTCGTTAAAGAGGTGTGGAAATGACATGTTTACGAAGTTTACTTGCCCACTGAGAATGAGACGTGAGTTGGAGGTATCGATGTGAATTTCGAGCTCTTCAAGAAGAAGAAGAAGAAGAAGAAGAAGATGATTCATTTTCTTTCCTTTGCTGATAGTGTATAGTATCTGCTGGTTGTGTGTGATGGTTGGGGCTGAGTGACCATGTTCTTTCAGATGTGTTGCAAAAGACAATTTTTCTTAAATTTATACATGTTGTACGGATGTTATTTGAAGGCTACGAGCGTATTGTAAGATTTTTATGAAATACTCGTAAAAAGTGGATTATCAAAGTTATTTAGCCTGAAGGAATCCAGTACTATGTAGTGAAACTCCTTTCTGTCGGGCCTATGTAGAACTCGGCGCAGTTGTCACAAATACCTAATATGCTGTAACAATGACTATTGTCTTGCTGCAGTGAATGATGTGCTGTTGTAACTTATTGTTAATGCTGTAGGGTATTTAAAATCCACTGTTAGGAAACAGGTTAGCAACTTGGTATGAAATTTTGCCTGTAAATGGGATGCAAGCAGACGTGTGTATTTGTTCGTACGGATCTGATTTAGGATGTGTGCATTGTTTCTTCTTGATTTTGTTGTTTGTTATTTATATCTGAATTGTATCCATTTCTGTATGCAATTCCTGCAATATGACTGTTTTTTAATCAGCAAAAACTTTGTTACAGGTCGTAGAAGAAAACTTGATGTTACAATTAATTATGCGCCCAGTGTCAGTAATGTCTATCAGGACAGTAATTTTTAATTTTCCTACCACACTTCCCCTGTGAAAGACATCCAGACATTACTTTTGTGTTGGGGTTTGAATTTCCATCCGCCTGTCAGGAATATGTAGGAAACCCACGGTCACAAGTACAGTAAGCGATACTTCATGCTTCCACCACCATAAACATAAAATTTCAGTTTTTTAAACTGCAGTGCAACATAGGGCTAATACCATCCCCATGAAACGGTAAGAACAAAGATGAAGAAATGAAAGCAGACAAATATCGGTAGAAAATGGTTGTGACGCAAGTTGTAAGTGGTATGAGTGATGCAACGGTAGGACAGGAAACTAACAGAATAAGATAAACATGCAGAAATATTGGGTTGTAATATATTGGGAAATTATTTCGCATATGAATTGACGAGATTATTTAATAACAAAGAATTTCAAGTTGCAGTCCAGGCGGATAAAAACCAGGAGGAACGGCTGCAGAAACATAAGATCTGCACAGTTGAAAATTGGTCGGTTAAAGTTGGAGTGTATGAAATACAATGTCAAGACTGTGAAATAAAGTGAGAGTATAAGCGTCAGATAGGAAGTAAGGTTGAGAGAACATAATAATAAAGATAGTGGTTCATCGGCGGTGGCGAAGCACCTTACGAATGCGTAGCACCTTAGGATGCATTACGGTCAACTTGAATACATTGCATTAAAAAGAAAAAGATTGCTTGCTGACAAAGTTGTAGGAATCAAAAGCGTGTTAAAGCTTTCGATAGGCATTTCTTGGCCCACTTTCGTGTTTTCCTTGTGAAAAGCATCCATCAACCTCATCTCACGGGCACATTAGGCAACCTGAACGCAAAACAGCCCTCTGCATTCTTTCCCGTCGATACCAGACTAGCCGTTACGTAAGTGTTACAATATTCGACACAAGGACTTGAACCCTGGACAGTTAGGTTAAAAAGCCTAACGCTTTACCTAATGAGCTATTCGTACCCACGCTCGAGGATTATGGTACAGCTGTATGGTCTGTGAGTGATTCGCAAGTCGTACTTACTGGCTTATGGCACCAATGGGGACTGATTGCGTACAGTTTCAGATTAAAAGTATCACACCCGATGTAATGCGGGATTGACCACTAGATGTCACGAGAGGCGGGCAAGCTAGCATAAAAAGAAACAAGGAGTACTGTGTTGTCAGTAGAGAAGCAGTAACAGCAGAATGGGTCGGCCAGGAGATTAAAAATGGCTCTGAGCACTATGGGACTTAACTTCTGAGGTCATCAGTCCCCTAGAACTTAGAACTACTTAAGCCTAACTAAGCTAAGGACATCGCACACGTCCATGCCCGAGGCAGGATTCGAGCCTGCTACCGTAGCGGTCGCGCGGTTCCAGACTGTAGCGCCTAGAACCGCTCGGCCACCCCGTAAAGTTTAGAAAGTAGGAGACGAGGTACTGGCAGAAGTAAAGCTGTGAGGACGGGGCGTGAGTCGTGCTTGGGTAGCTCAGTCGGTAGAGCACTTGCCCGCGAAAGGCAAAGGTCCCGAGTTCGAGTCTCGGTCCGGCACACAGTTTTAATCTGCCAGGAAGTTTCATATCAGCGCACACTCTGCTGTAGAGTGAAAATTTCATTCTACAAAATAAGCAGTCTCGCATATGCGGATGACTTAGTTGTGATGGCAGATTCGATTGAAAGTTTGCAAAGTAATATTTCAGAGCTAGATCAGAAATGTAAGGACTATGGTATGAGGATTAGCATCTCCAAAACGAAAGCAATGTCAGTGGGAAAGAGATATAAAAGGATTGAGTGCCAAATAGGAGGAACAGAACAGGTGGACGGTTTCAAGTACTTAGGATGCATATTCTCAATGGATGGCAACATAGTGAAAGAACTGGAAGCGAGGTGTAGCAAAGCTAATGCAGTGAGCTCTCAGCTACGATCTACTCTCTTCTGCGAGAAGGAAGTCAGTACCACGACTAAGTTATCTGTGCACCGTTCAATCTTTCGACCAACTTTGTTGTATGGGAGCGAAAGCTGGGTGGATTCAGGTTGCCTTATCAATAAGGTTGAGGTTACGGATATGAAAGTAGCTAGGATGATTGCAGGTACTAGTAGATGGGAACAATGGCAGGAGGGTGCCCACAATGAGGGTATCAAAGAAAAACTGGGAAGGAACTCTATACAAAGTGTTCCAAAAAGGTACGGCCAAACTTTCAGGAAACATTCCTCACACACAAATAAAGAAAAGATGTTATGTGGACATGTGTCCGGAAACGCTTAATTTTCATGTTAGAGCTCATTTTAGTTTCGTCAGTATGTACTGTAATTCCTCGATTCACCGCCAGTTGGCCCAATTGAAGGAAGGTAATGTTGACTTCGGTGCTTGTGTTGACATGCGACTCATTGCTCCACAGTACTAGCATCAAGCACATCAGTACGTACCATCAACAGGTTAGTGTTCATCACGAACGTGGTTTTGCAGTCAGTGCAATGTTTACAAATGCGGAGTTGGTAGATGCCCATTTGATGTCTGGACTAGCACGGGGCAATAGCCGTGGCGCGGTACGTTTGTATCGAGACAGATTTCCAGAACGAAGGTGTCCCGACAGGAAGACGTTCGAAGCAATTGATCGGCGTCTTAGAGAGCACGAAACATTCCAGCCTATGACTCGCGACTGGGGAAGACCTAGAACGTCGAGGACACCTGCAGTGGACGAGGCAATTCTTCGTGCAGTTGACGGTAACCCTAATGTCAGCGTCAGAGAAGTTGCTGCTGTACAAGGTAACGTTGACCACGTCACTGTACGGAGAGTGCTACGGGAGAACCAGTTGTTTCCGTACCATGTATAGCGTGTGCAGGCACTATCAGCAGCTCATTGGCCTCCACGGGTACACTTCTGCGAATGGTTCATCCAACAAAGTGTCAATCCTCATTTCAGTGGATGAGGCTTCATTCCAACGTGATCAAATTGTAAATTTTGACAATCAACATGTGTGGGCTGACGAGAATCCGCACGCAATTGTGCAATCACGTCATCAACACAGATTTTCTGTGAACGTTTGGGCAGGCATTGTTGGTGATGTCTTGATTGGGCCCCGTTCTTCCACCTACGCTCAATGGAGCACGTTATCATGATTTCATACGGGATACTCTACCTGTGCTGCTAGAACATGTGCCTTTACAAGTACGACACAACATGTGGTTCATGCACGATGCAGCTCCTGCACATTTCAGTCGAAGTGTTCGTACGCTTGTCTACCAATGCATCGGTGACCGATGGATTGGTAGAGGCGGACCAATTCCATGGCCTCCACGCTCTCCTGACCTCAACCCTCTTGACTTTCATTTATGGGGGCATTTGAAAGCTCTTGTCTACGCACCCCCGGTACCAAATGTAGAGACTCTTCGTGCTCGTATTGTGGACGGCTGTGATACAATACGCCATTCTCCAGGGCTGCATCAGCACATCAGGGATTCCATGCGACGGAAGTTGGATGCATGTATCCTCGCTAACGGAGGACATTTTGAACATTTCCTGTAACAAAGTGTTTGAAGTCACGCTGGTACGTTCTGTTGCTGTGTGTTTCCATTCCATGATTAATGTGAAGAGAAGTAATAAAATGAGCTCTAACATGGAAAGTAAGCGTTTCCGGACACATGTCCACATAACATATTTTCTTTCTTTGTGTGTGAGGAATGTTCCCTGAAAATTTGGGCGTACCTTTTTGTAACAACCTGTAGATGTAGCAGTCAGGGCGAACAAGCTTAGTTGGTGGGGTCATGTCACACGCGTGGGAGAAGCAAGGTTACACAAGATATTCGTGGGTTCAGCAGTAGAGGGTAGGAGGAGTCTGGGTAGACCAAGGAGAAGGTACCTGGATTCGGTTAAGAATGATTTTGAAGTAATAGGGACCAATGTTAGAACCGAATAGGGGATCATGGAGGAATTTTATAAGGGGGGGACTATGCTCCAGACTGAACGCTTAAAGGCATAATCAGTCAGTCATAAATGATGATGATGATGATACAGCATATGTAGATACGCAGGCAACGTAAGATTCAAACGATGTTTTGGGCGTGTGAAATTTTGGCCACTACAGCTGTGGGACAATCCAGATGCGGAGCACTTGTCGGATTGTAGGATACATACTAGAGGCTAGTGCTGTGGCCAAAGTGCTGGGGGGCCTTGATGCAGTGCGGCCGGGAGCAGCTGTACTGTACGGGCAATGAGACAGCAGCGGCGGCGCCCTCCCCTCTCCACCCTATGTCAGCGCGCGCGACCTGCCCGGCTGCCGGCTCGCCACACCTGGCGCTTCGCGAGCCGCGCCGGTCGGCGGTGGGGGTCCCGTGGTCGCTCGCGCGCCCTGCCGCCAGTGCGTGTTCCTCTTCCTCAGTGAGGGTGTCTGATGGCTGCCCCCTATGGATACTGCTACGCGGGAGGTGTCAGCGCCGGCGTAGAAAACGCCGAGTGAGTACCACGTTTCTATCATTCTGGTGCTCTTGCCTCCCACGTGTCTTGTTGCCGTTAATCATAACCAAGCCAGGTGCTACGGACGCACCTGGGGGAGTCTACCCGGATATCGATCGGACAGGACGGACAGATGTGCCCTATAGCGCTTGAAAGTGTGGACCTCCTGATTTAGACTGCCAGTTTTTACCTGTATTCTAACTAAATGGTTAGCACTGCAAAGTTAAAAGTTAATTACTGGCAGCTGTTAACTGTTGTGAATCCCTCCTGTGCACGATTGGTATCCCGAACCTCTATATTCGCCTCACCCCGTTCTTGGAACCAATTTGAATTCAGATCTACCTACAGCCAACGATTTTATTACAAATACTGTAATCTAAGTACGCCTTTGTTGCCACTTACCGAAGTTTACGCGCACGTGAACGTTCGTTGACGTTTGAGACAATTTGTTGCCACTGTCGGTCGCAGTATACTTTTGGTAGTGTAAAAGCTGTGAATCTAGCTACGTAGTAAAGAGAATGATGCGAAACATTGCGTAGGTGAACAACGGTGCCAGACCGGCCTCCAACAATCTTCATTGATCATCAAACTTGCAGGTTGTAGAGGTTCGCCGGCCGTGGTGATCTAGCGGTTCTAGGCGCGCAGTCCGGAACCGCACGACTGCTACGGTCGCAGGTTCGAATCCTGCCTCGGGCATTGATGTGTGTGATACCCTTAGGTTAGTTAGGTTTAAGTAGTTCTAAGTTCTGGGGGACTGATGACCACAGATGTTAAGTCCCATAGTGCTCAGAGCCATTTGAACCATTTTTTGTAGAGGTTCAGTAACTGTTGGAGCAGCGCAGTTAACAGCTTTGCATGCCATGTCACACGGGCTTTTTTTTTTCAGTTTACATACATTGAAAATGTTCCATGGAATCTGGCAGATATCGTACGATATCTCCAGTTTGCGGTTAAAATCGTGAGTGTACACCTGCTGTAAATTTTTTCTGGTGTCTGCCACTTGCAGCAACTCTTGGGTGAATACAAAATGGCCGCACGGGAAAATGGCGGGGAACCATGTGTCCACGTAATAATGGTGGCCAGTTGTAGACTGTTCTGCTGCAATTGGTATTCAGCGTATTTGTTTGCAATCGGTGTATGGAGAGATGGGAATTTTCCCCCAGGGGCGCTCTTCGTACAAAATTTTGCCGCTTTCTTATTTCGAATTCATCTCGCTCAACAATCTGCCTCGAGAGAATTTCAATACATCGCGAGGTTTTTCGTTCACTAGATTTTGTGTGAAACCTTTTGTTTCATATTGGTGTTCAGCGTGCATATCCTATGCAATCGTTCGAATATCGCCCGGTTGCGGGAATTTCTGCTGTCACCACTTCCGTTTCGTATTTCGTTGTAGTCACCGTGTCATTCATTACACTACATTGCAGGTGCGTTTCAAATCATTTTTAAGGATGTGTTACTTGAGTTGTGTAGCTCTGCTCAAGAGAGGTCTTCTTTATTTTCTTTTAGTGTTCAACCCTGAGGTTGGTTTGCAGCAGAGCGCTATTCCTCTCTTCTGTCTACCTTCCTTTTAATTTCCACAAATGTGTTACATCCAACGTCATTCATGATCTGCTGCATATATGATATCCTCGGTCGCCCCCGCCGCTTCCTTCCCTCGATAGCCCCTTCTCCTGTTGTTCCAATGATGTTGTGTCGTAGGATGTGCCCTGCAAGTTTGTCTCTTCTTGTTTGGATGTGCCTCCACAGAGATCTGGTTTCCTGTACTCTTCTAAGCACCTCTTCATTTTTTACTCTGTGTCTCCAGCTGATCTTCTATAGCACCACATCTCCAGGGCCTCTATCCGCCTTCTCTCTTCTCTTCCTGTTGCCCAAGTTTCACATCTGTATAGGGCCACACTCCAATACCACTCAAGAGAGGTACACAGAGCAAACCAATGTGTCTCATTTTTTCCAGATTACAAGTGTGAAACAACAGTACATCAATTGAATTATTTTGTTCGGCAAAAGGTTGCGAACAAACTTTACACCCAAGCAGTGCTGAGTAGAGAGAAATTGGAAGTTCATAACAGTTTTAGATGAGAAAAAACTACATTCGTGGAACGGCAGACGAAGGAATAATTTATCAATACAGTTAGCCATTTGCATTTCACTTTGTGCCTTCTTTGAAGTAGAGTTTTTATCCGAAATGTGTATTTTTACGTATCGTGAGATTGAACTACGCTTTACAAGACATTGATTACGACTCAGTAGCAAGAAAAGGTATCGGTTGTGATTTTTAGAATACCCCCCACCCCCACCCACCCAAGACTTGATGGCCCAAGTAAACGACTTTTTAGTTGCAGATTCCTTATAACATCCAGACTCCACAGGGTCTGTAGCCTGCATGTTGAGCGACACGGCGCTACGTATAAATCTCTTGTAAAATCTCGCAATCACGTTGTTTGTGGACGGTAAGTAACGTCTGGAAATGCTACTGATACATTGGGCGATTGATAGGTATTAGAAGGCACGTGGAATCAGAACTTGGGTGGGATTCGAACCCCATTTGGGGAGGGGGAAGGTGGAGTTGTCTGAGAGATAATCGTGATGCTGCTCAATGTAACATGTAGATATCTTTGAGTACCAAAGCTTGTCTGTCCATTTCCTCGTCTATTTTACTGTAAGACTTTCTCTTCGTATTAAAGAGATTTAACGCCTGACCAGGAGCAGTATGTAATCAGACATCATTTTTGGCAACTTCATACTAGATTTCCTACCATCCCCGTCAATAAAGAATATTTTTTTCTGTGGAGAATACGTTGTTGGCATAATACAGGAAATTTCAAAAATGGCTCTGAGCACTATGGGACTTAACTTCTGAGGTTATCAGTTCCCTAGAACTTAGAACTACTTAAACCTAACTAACCTAAGGACATCACACACATCCATGCCCGAGGCAGGATTCGAGCCTGCTACCGTAGCGGTCACGCGACTGTAGCGCCTAGAACCGCTTGGCCACTCCGACCGGCTACAGCAACGTCATGAAGAAGACTAAGACGAAGAAGAAGAACGGGGATCACTTTGAGGAGGTGGTGGTCAACATCTGGAGATGGTACACGTCTCGTGTAATGTGTGGCACTAACTCAGCATTAGCAGCTCACTCTTAAGATAAACAGATATATGTAACAAGACAGATTTATTGATGGTTCTTACTAGTTGCGAAATGTTATGCCTGGCCGCGCTGGGTAGCCGTGCGGTCTGCAGCGTCTTGTCACGGTTCGCGCGGCTCCCCCCGTCGGAGGTTCGAGTCCTCCCTTGGGCATGGGTGTATGTGTTGTCCTTAGCGTAAGTTAGATTAAGTAGTGCATAAGCCTAGGGACCGATGGCCTCAGCAGTTTGGTCCCATAGTCCTTACCACAAATTTCCAAAATTTGTTATGCCTGCATCACCACAAGGTTTTATTTAAATTAAGTTACATTGACAGTTTTCTGCCTGCTCACTCCATCTTGTAGAAAGTGTATGTAATGTAAATACGATTCGGAAAGCAGCGTTTTGTCGCTGAGACAGTATGACACATTGGCCAGAGAAGTTTTATTTGCAGTTCCTCTATGACCTATGTCCTATTAAATTAAAAATAAATCTATGTGCTGGAGGTGTAATCCTCCGAAACGCGCTGTGACAATATCAGTAAAAGAGACTGGTTTCACTTATTTGTATATTACAAGCGATATTGGTTAGTCAGGGTTATGCATAACCTAAAATGTTTGAATTTAGAGCTTAGCTTCGTTGACTTTCTCCCCCTCTTCTGTGTAGGTTCGGTTCTTCATTGATGCAGAGCCTGCCCCGTCATGTGGGAAGGTCCCGGAAAAAGGTGATTTCTAAATGCGCACAGCGTCCGGAGAATGGCGCGACAAATATTTGTGCGGTAATGCCTCCGCCACCGCGCCGGAGGGAGATAAAGCGAGCTGGAAGGAAGCCGAGCGGCTGATACGGAGCTGTTGGCTGGAGTCGAGGTGCGCGTAGGCCGTAGCGTAGTCGGTGCGCGTGAAATAAAGCGGGAAGCTCCGCTGGAATGCTCAAGCTTCCCGCTCTGGCGTGAATTTCCCGTTATTTGGAGCATACCATTTTCTGTCACAACGAAATTCAAATCCGTCCGGTCATTTTGTGTGTGTGTGTGTGTGTGTGTGTGTGTGTGTGTGTGTGTGTGTGTGTGTGTCTTCGTCACTGTTTGTTACGTATCACGTCCGTAGTATTGCTTCTCCTGGATCGTTTTTCATCCTTGCTACTTGCCGTTAATCTTAAGGCTACTGCACATATTTGAAAGGAATCTGCTATGACGTTCCGCATGGAACAGTGCGAGAATTCGTATAGTTATTTTCTAAAGCACTCAAAGGCTAAGCTTTGTCCTGGACTGAGAGTCAGACCCGGTCCGTTTCTTTCGCTGTGTGACTTTCTTGCAGATAGACATCAGTTTTGAACGGTTTTAATCCATCAAGGAATGCTATTACAATTTCCACTCCGCTACAAAATAAATGTTAATTTAGGTTTTGAACAGCAACACGTACGCTGAATCAGAGCGATTTTTAACCACGGTCGATCTGAATGTCTGTATCATGAACTTTCATTTTGTTCATGTTGTACCTCTATAGAGGCGAGGTATCGTGAAAAATCTTGCAGAACAGTCCACCGCAGAAATTTCGCCTCGTTTTTAAGAGACTTAAGCTCAAGCCGAAGTTCAAATTAATTTGTCAGCTATTTCAAATTGATAACAGTGTAATGAAATTTTAATTCAGCCAAGATCGTGTCTTTTAGCGATTGTATGTGTTGCTGCAGTCAGACATTTTTGCTAACATTAATTTCGTTGAATGAGAGAATGGGTGAGAAATTGATAATCACGGAATGAATGGCCCACATTTTTCAGTCATTATTAACAGACATATAGAAACTGTGTAGTGTTGAACGTGTCTACTAAAATCATTCTGGTTCGGCGGTTCAGTGGACAAGTGACAGACTACGGATCCAAAAATCTCGGATTCTCGGTCTTCCCCAGGATTTTCTTATTTCCTACCTCTGGCAATATTTGTTAATTTTAAAAATGCGCAGTTGCGAGGTGGTTTGAAGACTACGTTGAACTGTATGCCCTCCCATAAGTGGCTGGGCAAGTCTCCCATAGTATTCTATACCTAAGAAAGCGCTGCAGTG
This sequence comes from Schistocerca serialis cubense, assembly GCF_023864345.2. Lineage (NCBI taxonomy): Eukaryota > Metazoa > Arthropoda > Insecta > Orthoptera > Acrididae > Schistocerca > Schistocerca serialis. The sequence goes on from NC_064643.1 coordinate 348,190,644, forward strand.
GTAAAACCAAATTACGGTTGATGAAACCCTTACCTTATCTGTAGGCAACTCGCAACGAAGACAGTAAAGTGAAATCGCTAAAGTTTTTGGACACAAGTCTTGCGGAGAGTTTGTCACCACTTTGTTCTCGGACTGCAGCAGAATACGTCCTGGGCCAGATAAAGCGAACGAGAGGCCAAGCTCCGTTGGTGTGATACCGGGAAACTGCATAAAAAACAGTTGAATATTGCTTAGGCTTATTGGACCTATATCTCGTCGACGAACCAACGGAAACAACCGACGTGTAAAAAGAAGGGTGGTTTGAGATATCAGAGTTCTGTTTGACACATGCCTGAATGTAACAGAAAAATTGAAAAATCGCAATTGATAGAAACTCAGAAAAGCCATACGTCTCCAGAGAATGAGAATTTGAAATATAACACCTAGAGCACCGTATTAACAGCGTAAAAACTAGAAACTTTCTTCATCTCGCGCGTATGTACTCCGTACAAAGTACGGATAGAACCAGTCAGTTGAGCGGGCCGAGAAGAAACTTTTAATATATGATACATTGAAAAGTACTTATTCCACATTAATTCGTTGGGTAGATTTGGTAAGAAATCGACGGTGAATTTGTATCAGGAACGATCGCGACAATGGCCTCAAATTATTCATGGAAATAACGGAAAAATTAAATGAGAGTTGCCGTATGGGTTTCGTAATCCTGTTTTCTCGATTCGAACTTGTCTTCCCATTGCTCCACAAAGATCGGCAATTACAGTACATTTGCACCAGTAAACAACACACCCACGTTTCTTTAAAGAATCGGACTTCCGTGTATGAACAGCTTCAGACGTGTGATTAAGAATGAGTTAATGTCAAGTATTTGACATTAAGTGTGTAAACGAGAAAAAGGTTGGAAAAGGTTTGAAGTTGGTCGAAAGTCGTTAGCTGCTGCCCATTATCAAACAGTGGGTGAATATAGTCCGGATAACTTGCGTTTTGGTTTAAGCAAAAGGTAGTTTTCATGTATCTCAGTGTTGATGACGTCATATCTCCGTACAATGATATCATTTTCAGGCGCGTTGAATGGTATGTGTGGTATTGCTGCAAAATATGTTGTCACTATAGGTACTAGTAAAAAAGCAATCAATTAAAAAGTCGTGCTTGATCCTGAAGTTTTATTACATGGAGAACGATGTTAGTTCGTTATGTGTACCGTTGATTATTCGAACGGTTCTTTTATTGAAATTGGTATGGAACGACACAATTTACAGGATAGGTATATTTCATTAATATTAGCACTAATACACACATTTTTAGTCCTACTCATGCAGCTACACTTAGACTTTTTTTACGGGCTACCAGTTTTTAAAATAGAAAATCTCCCGTGGAATAGGAGGAGTTGTCCAGGATAAATGATTTTACTTAGATTTAAAATTTGTTTTGCTACTTGCCAGACATTTTGTGTTATTTGGCAAATGATGCTGTTGCATATTAAACTCTTCTCTGAGCGACTACTGACAGCTTTTTAAGATCATTTATCCATTTAGGAATCCCACATCGCTGTTCTACTCAAAATGTGACAGAAAATGTAGTAAGGTATAATCTTTTTTTCCTTTCATGTGGTGGACGTCAACGAGTCAGTTTTCGAAAGGCTTGATATTATGCGCAAAGTTTCTTGGAAGTCGCTAAGTGCTTTTATTCTCAGTACTGGATGAATATAGTCTGGATAATTTTCACGCCGCACAGTGAGTTCATCGCCTGTTAATCCTTGTATTACTTTGTTGAATCTTTAAGTAAAGAGTATATTACTTAGTAAGTAGATTATGGAAGCATTTTAAATTAGGTCAATAACTGTATTGAATACTGAAAATTAATTTTTGGAAGCCATTAGGCAATCAGTAAATGAGATAGTGCACCATGAACCGGGTTTGTTTTTTTAATGATACGAGTTTCGTAGCTGTGTGGCAAAATAATGTATAGTTGGTAATGCCGTGGTTACAGCCGACGTGCAGTTACGGTACAAGGAAACGAGAACTGCTATGGAGGGAGAGAATGGAGTCATTGCTTTCGGATTAACTAAGACCCGTTTATGTTGCTCCAGTTTTCGTGAGCTTCTTAGGCGGTTGTGTTGTCGAGGGTTGAAATGAACGCACGCTGATGCCATGTCTCCTCTTAGGAAACAGATGACATAGGCCTGGACCATCCCGCTTGCTGTCAGAAGCAGCTGGGCCGATCCCGGCCCGCGCGTGACGAATGTAGCCGACCGCAACCGAATAAGGCCGAGGCTGGAGTAGGGAGGGACCGGTTCTTGCTTCCCACGTTGCTATAGTGGCCCGCGGCGCGCCGAAACACTATAGCGAGCGACCACCTCGCACGCCCTCGGGAAGGGCTAGATCGGGTGTCTGTGCGTCGCTGCTGCCCTGGCTTGGCTACCGTATGCGATGTCTGCGCCTACTCTCAATGGCTTCTTCGTATTCATTGTACGCTTTTGCGTCCGGTCGAAAGCCAACACCACTGAAGTGTGTTACCAAGCAAATAAGGATCTCTTTTAGTGAATTACTGCCCAAGCCGTTTCGCAGGCCCTAAACGTAACATGTTTGCTTATTGTTCCATATTATTACAACCCGAAATAGTCAGATCGGCGTTGGTAGTATTGTCAGTCTTGTTACTATATTTTAATCGCCAGCAGTAGCAGTATTGTGAAGATAGTGTTGCCATTTCGTTGACGAAACTCATATACCAATAGATTAGAAAAGAGGAAATATGCGCGTCGAGTTTCTTCAAATAAAGACCTGTACGTTAGTGTCTTCGAAGAGCTGGCGTTTGAGATTCGTTAGTGTTGGGGAACTTCAGTAAGCAGACAAACAATAATATGTTACGTTGTTTTCTGAGAATAACTGTCAATCGTTGAAATTGCAGTTTCTTGTCGGCTCCTTTCTGCGAAGGTCCGCGACAGGGAGTTTTCGTTTTAACTGAAGTTACTATACTTCGTCGTTTTTCATGGACAGAGACAGGATCCTGAATTATTAATTAGCTTGCCGTTGTGTACGGTCGTCTATTGAAGTTTCTGCGGTAAAAACATGGTAATAGTTCTTCACTTGGGACAACTGAAGCTGTCAGGAGATGCAAGCAGAATAGGTTTTGCTTGTCTGAGAATTTATGGGAAAGTCTGCAGTTACAGTCCTTCGAGGCTTTATGTAGCACTGCAGATGTAGAGTGTGTATGAGTCGGTTCCAGACTGTCTGACAAAACTTGCTTTTTTTATTTTGAATTTTGGTGATGTGAGAACATTGGAGTCACGGATTATTATAATGTACAAAGAAATAGTTCGCTCATGCAGTTAACTGTATAATCTGAAAAGCAGCAGTAACCTGTAGATCAGAAGGGAGGAAAATACTTAGTTACGTGCGAAGTATAAAATGTTGTAATGAGATACTCTCGAACCCAACGAATATTCAGTTTTACGCGTACTCTTGTGGCGCCCGGCAGAATTTACTTCACGCAAGGAACAGTCCATACGTTCGATGCTGTACCTTGTTGGTTCTAGTAGACATTGCGTGTACAGTATACAGGGTGTAACGGGTATAAGTGCAGGCATTTTTATATGTGGTACCTCAATATGCAGCAGTTTCTGCATGGTTGTAACCGCACAAGTGGACAACCCCTATCAGTATAGAGTAACCGTTTTGCGTTCAAGCACCCACACTTAAACACCTGACCTGCTTCCCAGGGAAAAATAAGCAGTAATGGCTTGCTTTTCCCACATGTACTTGGAGGTAGTAACCTGTCCAAAAACATACAACTTGTAACAGCTAAAATTATTAGTCTGCAGATGACGTCAATACTGGCCTAATGTTGTTCAGTACATCGTGCTCAGTTACCAGTAGAAGTATCTCCACCTATACCCGTTACACCCTGTATATTTTCCAACATTTCAAGTCGCTTCTTTCTTCGGAAATGGTTTTTGATGTGGAATTTACCATGATGTTCAGCTGCTTCGGACTCCATTTTAAGTTCTTGGTCCTTATGGTTGAATAAGCTTTGTTTGCTAAGTGGAAAAACAAGTCACCTTACATTAACAGTGCTTTCGATGTTCAAAACAGCTGTCTACTTGCGTAACTGCTTTGGTTTGACATTGGTATAGAAGCGATTGCGATGAAAGAATACAAAATGCTATGAGGAGTAGTGTGTCGTGAAGTAGCCTCCAGAGCAGATATGGAAACAACTGCTTACCATTTATTATCGGGAGTCACTTAAAAACATGTCTCGCAAACCTTGTGCTTATTTCCGCTGGTGTGTTTAGAAAACAATAGCCTAATTCATTGGGAAATTAGTGTTCTTGCTTTCTTTTTATTGAGTGAGGGATTGGCTATCAGCTTGCTAATGTTCCTGTCTCAAATATCAGGATTGTAGAGTAAGATAATATTGTTGTAATGTTTAATAGATCGTCGATAGTTGAAATTGTAGAGTGGGGCATGGATAATTCTGGTACATGACTGAGGAAAATAAGAGATCGCTTGTGTAGAGTGAGAGAGGAATTTGTGGCTGTATTGGATGCGAAGGTTTGTTTTGCGGAGGTGAGTGGCGTAGGAAGTGGTCCTGACGGTGGGCGAACGGGGTAGGCACGAAACGCTCTTGAGACAAAGGCACGCGTATTGGAGAGCCGAAACCACTGGACCTAGCGCACACCCCAGCACGTGGTGCGGCATCCGGGACGTCGACCTTTCGCCATAGGTCTCTCCGCCCTTTTTTAGGCCCTCTAACTTCTTATACGGGCTTCACGGCGGTGTGGATGTCATCGTCCACACGCACCAGTTCACTCCCATCCAAATTATTTATTACGGTTTTACCTGTTCATGGTGTCGTACCAACGTCGTTGCACATAATCGTTTTTCTTATTTCTCGGGGGCGATGTATCTGGTTTACTGGTACATACACTGTTATCATAGGGATTGTGTGATACATGAACGCGTTTTGCCATTCCATAATAATATTAACGCTCATTATCAGGACAGAACGAGGTTGCGCATTAAGACACTTTCTTCTGAGGAGACCGGACTCAATTTCCCTTTCGTCCATCCTGACAAATGTTTTCCGTAATTTCCCTAAATAGGTCAACACAAATACCAGGATGAGTCCTTGAGGTAAGTCCGATTTCCCTCCCCGTCGATGTGTAATCCAGGCTAGCGTTTGGTTGCTTACTAGCGCGTCCTTCCTCCATTACCATTTATCTTACTTTTACTCCGTCGAAATTTATGCTCTTGTAGAAAGCAATTGACTAATTATGGAATGGTTGATGTGTGCCGATGATGATCTCGTAGAACAATTCGCCAGTTTTCTCGCTTCCGCCATTTAAAAAAAGACACGTTTTCAAAGACTGGCTTTAGCGACTTTACATTGCGCGCAGAGTTGTAGATAATTTTGTATATTTTCGTCTGGATGGATTGCTGTTCTTGCTTGGATTTCCTGCGCATTGTTGAAAAATATGTTTTGCATACCGCGAGAGACTGAGACTGTCGCGAATTTTCACCGTAAAATCAAAGCAAGAACAGGATGGTAGGGTAGGAAGTAGGGAGAGGGGGCTAGCCTCTCTTAGCTGCAATACACGACGGTAGCTTCTTCCGTAATATGCTTCCTGTACATGCACAATGGATAGGTGATATCATCCCTAAGACAGACTTCAGATGGATGATATAACGGTGACACGAAATGCAATGAAATGGTTTGATATGAAATGGGATGGGAAGAAGAAGAAAAAATGCTGCTAGTGATGACGATAATGAACCTAGTATTAGATTTGTCGTCAAATCTATATGTGGATCACAGTCATGTGTGGAATTAGGAAGTGGTCAGTGCAATAAAAGTCGTGGCGCAGCTGAGAAAAAAGAAGTCGTTCTTCAACGTATGGCATAGTTAATTAGGATATGAAGATCTGCAGTCTGTCAAAGTTACAGAAAGAAGGGTACCTTACAGAAGCCATTGTTTGTTCAGTTGCCGCTAGATATAAGTTTTAGGAAGTGTTTTCGGAAGGTATTTGGCTAGTGTGTAGACTTCTGCGAAGTACAAGTTGACTTAAGCAGCTGAGGCAAGAAAAGAATTTAAGCTTTTGAAATGTGGTGCTACAGAAGAGTGAAGAAGTTGAGATGGGTAGATAAAATTGTGGTACTGAATCGAAATGGCATCAAGGAATAGCCAGTTTGGTAGCAGGAGGAAGTTTGAGGGGGAGAGGGCACGAAATTATCGAGGGAGATCTACGTAAGAAAACAGCAAACTGGTGCAGAAGGATGTAGGTTACAGAAGTTATCGCACTGAAATAGCAGCAGCAGCAGCAACAACAACAACAACAACAACAACAACAACAGTGCAGCCCACAAAGTAATGCATGTTACATACTTGCTGATACGGGGATCGGTACCACAGAAGTTAGAACATTTCAGTTCCTACTTTATGGCATTGTAATTTCGCAAGTTTGCCGTGTTGCTTTGGCTAGCCAAATATTTCATCCGTTACCCTCAAATTGAGGTTGTCTCAGGCAAACTGCGGCGTGGTTCGCACGCAAGAAACTAGGCAGTGTTTTCCGTGTTCTCTCGTCGCATTGCAGTAATTAGCATAGGCTAGTTTACAGTAGGTTTTCCGTCTGTAGTGTGAAGCTGTGCTGTCAGCTGTCTTTGCTTTGCGTCAGCTTTTCTGATCGCTGGATTTATGAATGATATCTCAGATTATGGACGGAAGATACCTCTCACAGCATTGCGGGGCGGTGACGGGCGCGCCGACCACTAGATAAGTCGATACAAAGAGCCCTATGTGCAGCTAGGGAGCGGCCGGGTCGCAGAGCCGTCGGAAACAAAGTCTGAATTCCATCGCCGCAGCAGCTACAACTCTACAGCGAGTGCTAATAATCAAACTTTCGCTCGACAGTCTCGAACTAAAGGGAAGGGCAGTGCTGCACTATCAGGGGTCAATATCACACGTATTGAAAACTTCATAATAAAATCTATTGTTTTGTAGGTTTTTTACTATATCATTGATCTTTTAAAAATCTCAGCTTATTCACGACTTCTGTTATGCAAGCACACTCATTGCTATGTCGGCATACCAGTATCTTTCTATGAGGATGTTAAAGTCAATTTTAAATGCAAGTTGCGAAATTGTGTTGAATATATTCAGAATTGCAGAGGAATATGTGTAGATTCTTGTTCAAGCCTGTACGACATATGTGAATTAAAAAGAAAAAAGAAATCAACAAAATTCACGGATATACTAAAAGTTTGAACGAAAATCTACATACGTTCTTCTGTAACTCAGTGTGCATTCAGACTCAATTTATCAAATTGCATTTAAGAGTGCACGATAACTCTCAAACACAACATGTTTCTGTCGTGTAGACATTGCAACGAATCTGTTTGACACCAGAAGCCCTAATGAAGAAGCTGTGACTTCGTTATGTACGTTGACGTAATAAAAAAAATGCTATCAAGACAGTAAATGGGTTTTATTATTAAGTTTCCCATTTGTTTCACTGTGACTGTTTGCCAAGAATAATCACTACGGCTGTCACGTTATCAGATATATCCGAAAAAGAAGAAGAAGAAGAAGAAGGGAAAAAAAAGTTTTACTCAGTGTGACAGAAACAGTGCCATAAACGTCGAATGTAATGTGAAATCGAAGAGCGAGTTATGTAATCTGTGGTTTTCTCGGCGTGACTGATTGATGCATTCTTTCGGATTTCGAACAAGAGCTGACGATTGCATAGTGCCATTTCATTTCATTCAGCCTTTGTCGAATTTCGGATTATTGAAGCCAAGCTTAACCAATTGCTTACAGCAAAGCGGGTAACTTCAATGTTAGTTCTGACAGCCGCCCGTGCTTCATGTTCTGTCTCCCTACCGAGTGAGATAGTGTTAACGCACTTTTGCGAGGACTGCGGTTTAGATTCCCGCCCTGCCATCAAGATGTAAGCTTTACGCCGTTTATCTAAATAGCTGAAGGTAAACCCCGGAATGTTCCTTTTCAAAGGACACGGTCGATTTCCTTTTCAGATCCGTTGTCGTTGACGGGACATTTTACCCTAATCTTCCTACCTTTTTATCCCCCTTCCGCCGCCCATCGGTCAGTACCACAAAGTACACGTAATCATTCAACTTGCTGTAAATATAGCATTCTGCCGCTAACATTTTTATAACAATGTTTACTTTGCTGTTTGGACTAATTGTTTACAGAAGTATCCCTCCCTCACCCATGACGTCAAGAGATCGTGCTGTTGGCTGAATTTCTAAGTTGCATCATAGTCACAGCGTTTGCTCTCTTCCTTCGGATTTTTGAAATAAAAACCATTAACTCCGCATAGGGTGCCTTTTTGGCCACAACAGAGAAAGAATCCGATCGGCCTTATTCTTCGTGCGGATGTATGTTGTTATTAATATGTGATGGTGCTAGATCGACGTTTTTGCGACAGTGTATGTGGCTGACCAAAGGGTCACGAGCATTTTGCCGCCCCTATATCTGCATACAGCACCCCGAAGGTAAAATAATATCTGAGATCACGCAGAGGCTTTCCAACAGCAGTGCTTCCTGCGCATCCGTCGGGGCAGTGGAAGTTACAGTGGTACATAAGCTACCCTCCGCTACACACCATTAGGTGGCTTAAGCGGTATAAATGCACAAACGTAGTACACCTGCACAGGTATAATATTTACCTGTAGGTACTATGCACAACGGAAATCTTTAACCTGATCTCCATCCCCTGCAGAAGCAACATGGATTTTGTTAATTACGGCGTGGACGTCGAGAGTGCTTCGTAAGAGATCAGTGATCAGAGCTGGTAGCCGTTGCACGGCACTTCAGATAAGGGCTGGGCTCCTCAGTTTCAAATTTATCTCGTTTGTTTCCCAGGTTTTTATCTCAAGACTGTTTGTATTAAATCTTGTGGTTGAAGATGTTTCCGCCACTCCACTTATGTTTACCTGCGGTTCTGCACTTATCTTGAAGGTGAAACAAGAGTGCTTATATTTGGTATCGAGCTTCTATGAAGGGCTCTTCTGTCTGATAAAGAAATTCGAATTTAACCGTCACTGTAATTTCCTGTCCACCTGTGGGAACGAGCGAAATGGCGGGCGCACTGATTTAAGACTCGAATAACTACCACAACCTAAATCTATTAGAACCTGCTAACCTGCTTACGGTATGCATCTCTTGGTCACCATCTGAAGTGTTTACCCTCCACACTTCCCTCCGGTACAAAGTTCATGATTCCTGGCCATCTCAAAATGTGTCCTGTCAACTGATCCTTTCCTTTAGTCAAGATGTGTCATAAATTTCTTTTCTCCCAAATTCTATTCAGTATCACCTAATTGGCAAGGCTATCTACCCATCGAATCTTCACCATTTTTCTGTACCACCACATTTCATTTGTTGTCCGAGCTGCTTGTCGAACACGTTTCACTTCCGTACAAGGCTACGCTCCCAATAACAGCTTCCAGAAAAGAATTAACAAGACTTAAATGTATACTCGATGTTAACAAATCTCACTCATTTCTTGCCATTGCCAGTCTATATTTTATTCTACTTCGGCCATCATGAGTTATTTTTCTACCCAAATAGCAAAACGCATCCACTATTGTTAGGTCTCATTTTTTTTATCTAATTCCACCAGCAACGCCTGGTTTTATTCAGTAAGACTCCATTACCTATACCCTTGTTCTTCGAAGTTCTGTGCTGTCTCTGGCAGAATTACAGCGTCATTACCAAACGTCATAGTTCAAGTATCGTCAGTGTCTACACGAAGGTTGCCGACCCCACATGATAGCAGGTCACAAGTCAGTCCACGGCCAAACGTTCTTAGGGCAGGCGCGCAGGCGCAGTACCGTCGTATAGCTAGATTACGTAGGTACACTGTCCGGTCGTTGCTATGTTACCGCATGGGCAGCGCCTGCGCTGTCCAACTTGCCAGTACTGCCCCTACGCGAATTACGGCTGGCCGTGGGCTGCCCGATATATGACCCGCGGTCGTGTGGCATCCGGCCTAGTGGTGTAGGCATTGATGATACCACAAAAGTTTTTATATCCTCTTCTTGAACTTTCCTGCTTCCCTTTGCTAGCCTTTGACTCTTACAACTGTCGTTTAGTTTCTGTTCAAGTTGTAAATAACCTTCCTGTCCCTGTATGTTACTCGCGCTTCCTTCAGAATTTCGAAGAATGTATTCCAGTCAACATTGTTAACAACTTTGTCAAAGTTGGGATCAGGCTTTTATTCGCATTGTATTGAATTGATATTCTCGTAGACCCCTGCTGAAAAAAATAACTATGTGAATACCACTTGTTGGTTGCCACGGTTTTCATTCCTTGTCATTCTTATTTATCTAGTTCATTCACATAGATACCCAAGGGAGAGCCGATTTGGAAACTTTACTGCCATCCGTACAGCAAACTGTTAGCGCTCTTCAGAATTTTCTTACGAGTGATTGATTTTTCTGCCAGGACAAACGCATTTGTAAAAATTAACTAATCAAGATGTTATGTGCACGGAATTGCATCGTTACTTTAAGAATATGGAGCGAAATCATCATTAAGAGTTGAAATTCTCTTTAGTCCAAACAGAAGCGATTTAATCACGAACAGGAAGGCTGCTCTCTTATCGCGTCTGTCAGATGCATGGATATGATTTTTCGATCACAAGCTTCAGAAAGTACGAATTCTGACGCGATCGATTTTTATGATCGGCACATTTCAAGCTCGAAAAACAATTACGCACCAATGCATTGCGTCAAATAGTTCCTCAGCAACCTCAGCAGTAATGCTTTTTAAGTCAAGACTTGTGCTCGAGATCACGTCCTTAACGGTTTATTGGGAAGTTCTCGATGTAGTAGTATTTCGGTATGGGTTAAAGGTACGACTGACATAGGGTGTCGGATTTCAGTGAAGATGCTGTTGTACGATAAGGGAAAATGTACATTCTGAGAATAAAGTTGCGTTGCATTGTCTTAATTGCTGTTTATGTACTCCAGCCACGAGTTGCTTCTTTCAGAACTCTTACCGTCCGTTCTACAGATCTCTATCAGTATTCCGTCCTGAGTCACCTTGTCGACCACTACCACAGTTAAATGTGCGTCACGTCGGCTACAAATGAACATGACTCATCTTCCGCTTCTTTTCCGGGCTTTGTTGGTGTTCAGATTCTGGAGAAACCAGTTGCATGCTTCCGTTTTGACGCGTTAAGAAGGTTACCGCCGTGAAACTATCTTGTAGGTTATCTATCACATTATTACACCGTCTGCCAGGTTGTTGCTTGTGCTTTACGAAAACACTCATATTGTTCACAATTTTTCTTTTCCTGGTGTAAACGTGAGATCGCACTTAGCTGATCGGATATTTTGCGCCTGGAGCGCCGTATAGGACGAGAACCTCCGCTGGGATCAGCCCTAGTGCTGCAAATAGCCAGGGTAAGTGCCCGGGGAAATGACCAAAATTCGTAGATGCCCGGATATTTGTGCATTTTGAAGGTTAGTTGTTAAAAAATTTTAAGCTGTTTTGTGTTGGAGAACGTGTTTTCCTGCACTGCTTCTTTAGTGGTTTGGTAAACAAGTTGGAAAAGCTGCTTGCGAGTTAGGGGAGAGTTATTAGAGAAAATAAATTAGTCTGTAAACATAACATTTTACGTCTTTAACGAGGAGATCAATTTTATCTTCACAGAGTGCAGTCATACGGAAGTAGATGAAGAAACGAGCGGGATAGGAATCTACAGTGTGTGTCAAATGTCATACCTGACCATAATGCGTCTTTTTTGTTTTTCCATTTTAACATTTAAGAATACATTTATCATTAAGAAACACATGCCAGCTGTTTAATACAATCAGTAATAATTTTTTATCAATAATCATTCTTCAATAATATTCTGAGATTTGACACGGATTGTAAAGTGTGTTGACATTACAAAGCGATGTCCTAAGGACAATGTTTTTTTAAAATAATATATCGGTAATCAGTACACAGCTGTTCAGCGCGGTGTGTGTGTGTGTGTGTGTGTGTGTGTGTGTGTGTGTGTGTGTGTGTGTGTGTACACTTTCTAGCAACATCTTATACACCCAGAGGAGTTCCTCCAGCAGCGGGGATGAAGTTAGGTCGTCTGGAAGTGCATACGCGCCATTCCTGTGAAGCGTCGTAGAAGGATGACGATCACTGGGGAAATGTGCTCTTCTGAACAGTACTGCAGTCGTCGTGCGGAACAGTATCGCCCTCTGGTAATAAGGGACAGCGTGTCACGTAGAGAAAAGGTGGGTTCATGGGTGATGTGACAAGACGGTCTCTGGCAAGGAAACAGTAGCAATATCGAACGCATGTTTATTAATCCTTTTTGAGATCCCCAGTACATGTGTATTAAAACTCACTTAAAACAAATCCAAATTACATTTATACTTGGTGGCAGGTTGTGGGGAAATAATAAAAACTGAAACATAACTATTTGGATAAACGCTATAATGCCAATAGAGAGGTGGCAGAGTTGGCAGCATTGATGAAGAATACCTTAAATTCGGTGAGAGTAAAATTGTATTCCGGCTTGGGACTGACAAATAATAAGGTTGGGTGTTTGGTTAACGTCAGCTGTTGACGTCAGCTACTTTATCCCAGTAGAAATATGTCGAAGAAGGCTTAACCAGTACAGGTAAAAGAGAATTATAGATTTTTGAAAACTTTAATTTTTACAAGGAAATTAGAGGAGAAATAGTATGGAAAGGAGGCAACTACGTCGCATATTTACGTAGTGTAAGCAAAGATTTCTCCTACACGTTATTTGTTCAGCACCGAGACAAGTGATAGTAGCTGGAGTTTTCTTTATGGTTTCGATAGCAACAATTGTGAATGTGCGTCACAGATGCTTATACGATTCTCACCCTTATATATTTAACCATGAGTGTCTTGAAATTGCTACTTGTGGAAGTAGCGATGTCACATTGTGCTGAGATGATCTCTTCAGGCTAGCATTTATCGTCCAGTGTTCCGGAGATGCACAGCGGTGCTATTCCGGATGTCGCCGTTTGGGGAGCCACCTTGTATGAATTCTACATGCGACCGTATCGTGGTGCCGTTTTTAACAGGACAGTCTACATCTACATTTATACTCCGCTAGCCACCCAACGGTGTGTGGCGGAGGGCACTTTACGTTCCACTGTCATTACCTCCCTTTTCTGTTCCAGTCGCGTATGGTTCGCGGAAAGAACGACTGCCGGGAAGCCTCCGCGCGCGCTCGAATCTCTCTAATTTTACATTCGTGATCTCCTCGGGAGGTATAAGTAGGGGGAAGCAATATATTCTATACCTCATCCAGAAATGCACCCTCTCGAAACCTGGACAGCAAGCTACACCACTATGCAGAGCGCCTCTCTTGCAGAGTCTGCCACTTGAGTTTGCTAAACACCTCCGTAACGCTATCACGCTTACCAAATAACCCTGTGACAGGACTCTCCCAATGAATCTCAACATGGCACCCCCCTTACCAACAATTAATTTTATATGATCATTCCACTTCAAATCGTTCCGCACGCATACTCCCAGATATTTTACAGAAGTAACTGCTACCAGTGTTTGTTCCGCTATCATATAATCATACAATAAAGGATCCTTCTTTCTATGTATTCGCAATACATTACATTTGTCTATGTTAAGGGTCAGTTGCCACTCCCTGCACCAAGTGCCTATCCGCTGCAGATCTTCCTGCATTTCGCTGCAATTTTCTAATGCTGTAACTTCTCTGTATACTACAGCATCATCCGCGAAAAGCCGCATGGAACTTCCGACACTATCTACTAGGTCATTTATATATATTATGAAAAGCAATGGTCCCATAACACTCCACTGTGGCACGCCAGAGGTTACTTTAACGTCTGTAGACGTCTCTCCATTGATAACAACATGCTGTGTTCTGTTTGCTAAAAACTCTTCAATCCAGCCACACAGCTGGTCTGATATTCGTTAGGCTCTTACTTTATTAGGCAACAGTGCAGAACTGTATCAAACGCCTCCCGGAAGTCAAGGAAAATGGCATCTATCTGGGAGCCTGTATTTAATATTTTCTGGGTCTCATGAACAAATAAAGCGAGTTGGGTCTCACACGATCGCTGTTTCCGGAATCCATGTTGATTTCTACAGAGTAGATTCTGGGTTTCCAGAAACGACATGATACGCTAGCAAAAAACATGTTCTAAAATTCTACATCAGATCAATGTCAGAGATATAGGTCTATAGTCTGCTCGACGACCCTTCTTGAAGACTGGGACTACCTGTGCTCTTTTCCAATCATTTGGAACCTTCCGTTCCTCTAGAGATTTGCGGTACACAGCTGTTAGAAGGGGGGGGGGGCAAGTTCTTTCGCGTACTCTGTGTAGAATCGAATTGGTATCCCGTCAGGTGCAGTGGACTTTCCTCTGTTGATTGATTCCAGTTGCTTTTCTATTCCTTGGATACTTATTTCGATGTCAGCCATTTTTTCGTTTGTGCGAGGATTTAGAGAAGGAATTGTAGTGCGGTCTTCCTCTGTGAAACAGCTTTGGAAAAAGTGCTCGTAGAGATATCGTATGTTTGTGAAATGTCTGGTTGATGTTGAGGTACTCCCGTGACCAACAAGATCCCCAGACCTGTTCCCGAAAGAACATGTGCGGCAACAGCTCGGACGTCGACTCTGCCGCGGGACCTGTATACGGGATATCAAAGACCAGTTAGGAAATATCCCTGTACAACTTGCGAAACGTATTCGGTGGAGCTGTTGTTCAGCCTGTGTACTGGATCAATGTACCGTTAGATGTACCTTGAGGGCGATACACAGTACTGCCCTAAATCGAATTACGTGTTAGGAACAGGTTTAAAGAGTGAGCGTCTGGCAGTGACTCATTGACAACGCTTGATAGAAGGCTGCTGGTGTCGGGACCGGACGGCCGGGCAGGTTTGGACAGGGCAGGCAGAGCTCGCTCCGCGGCAGGTAGGACTGGCGTAGCGCGCTGCGCTGTGCGTGTGCCGTGGGTAGGGTAGCCCGGTAGGCAGCCACCGTGACGCGGACCGGGCCTCCTTTGTTCCTGTTCACGACCAGGCACTGCCATCTGCCACATCCTGCCGCCACTATGATTGACTATTGTCTACAGTTTCGTAGCTTCCTCACTTCACCTCTCTGTAGCTCCCTTAATTTCTTTCATTTCTCACGCTGCATCGCCGCAGACAACAGTTCTGACCATCAGCAGCAACAGCAGTATTCCACACCACTTCAGTAACGCGTATTTTATGGCCTTAAAAAAAGGAACTACAATCACAAATTGCCATTTTCTAGCTAGTTTTGACACGCCACCTGTATTATTATTCGTTTGTGTTTGCTAAAATTTTCAACCAGAAAGGATACACGTAGCTGAAATTAAATTTATATTGTTAATTGGGTGACTAAAAAACTAAACTCTACCCAACGGTACCGACCGACGGCCGTGTCATCCTCAGACCACAGGTGTCTTTGGATGTCGATGTGGAGGGGCATGTGGTCAGCATGCAGCTCTCCCGGCCGTATTTCAGTTTACGAGACCGGAGGCGCTACTTCTCAATCAACGAGATCCTCAATTTGCCTCACAAGGGCTGAGTGCAACCCGCTTGCCAACAAAACTTGGAAGACCGGATGGTCACCCATCGAAGTTCTAACCCAGCCTGGTGATCTGACTGGAGCCGGTGTTACCACTGCGGCAAGGTCGTTGGCTAATTAGGTTACTGGTAGTACTTAAATGATTAAATTTACGAAATTGTACATCATTCCGTTAACTCGGCGTGGTTTGAGTATCTATGCCCGTCACTCAATGCAACTAAACTTTGTGGCCGTGTATATGTCCTGAACAGAAAACTAGTCGATTCGCGGAGGCATTAGTATCCACTGTTCTTCAAAAAAGGCTTGCACTTTCCTCGCCATATGCGATCGCGGGCATTGCTCTGTTTTTGAAATATGGCATGTTCATTTGCCTGATAACAAGAGCTTTTACCTCAGACCTAGCCCCCACCCCCCACTCATACTCATGAAATGACTTGCTGTTCAGATTGCTCTGCCGGCTGGAGTGGCCGAGTGGTTCTCGGCGCTACAGTGTGGAACTGCGCGACCGCTACGGCCGCAGGTTCGAATCTTGCCTCGGGCATGGATGTGTGTGATGTCCTTAGTTTAGTTAGGTTTAAGTAGTTCTAAGTTCTAGGGGACTGATGACCTCAGAAGTTAAGTCCCATAGTGCTCAGAGCCATTTGAACCAGATTGCTCTCAGCCGACAGGGTAGCCGAGCGCATTAAAGCTCCCCTTGGGGGACACATGGAGGCGATCGTGTCACTGATCTAATTAACGACAACGGCTTACTGGACAGGTATTCATGTCCCGCCTCAGATACACTCTACGCAAACACACAGAAAATGTTCTCGCACTTGCACATAGGAATACCCCAGACCATGGGTTCACAAACTGTGTTTGCGGAACACTACTGTAAGCAGGAAGTAAGTGCTCCAAGAAAACTTTTAATAACTTGGTGTTCTTTCCGACATTTTGACGACACTAATTATTTTAAAAAATAATACTATCTGCGTTATTATTTAAAACTCGAGTAATGACCGAATGAAATAAGTTTTTCTCGATTTTTTAAACAATTTATTAGTGTTCTTAACGAGCAAGGTGTTCCAACAAAGTACCGTACCAGGATCCGCAGCATTATCAAAATTGGTTCAAATGGCTCTGAGCACTATGGGACTTAACATCTGTGGTCATCAGTCCCCTAGAACTTAGAACTACTTAAACCTAACTAACCTAAGGACATCACACACATCCATGCCCGAGGCAGGATTCGAACCTGCGACCGTAGCAGTCCCGCGGTTCCGGACTGAGCGCCTAGAACCGCTAGCCACCGCGGCCGGCCCGCAGCATTATCATTGCCCTGAATACGTATCATCTGATATCACTTGTCTCCAAAGTCGCTCCAAACCAACACATTTAACTCTTACCGCTATTTCGCACAACAATGCACGTCACCAGACTCTAATCGTCACGGAAGTATTTAATGCACATATGGCTAACACTGTAAGTGTAAGGTATGTTTACCCGAATCAGTGCGCCACAAGCCCTCCTACCGTATGTTGCCCTGTTCTCATAGCAGTTTCAGACACTTGTGTTCAGCGGGTTTCAATACAGTGGTATGAGTAGCATCATTCCAGTCTGCGACACAAATCGAACTGTCGAAGTTGGGGAAGGCTGAGGTATCTACCAACATCAGGCCTATTGCCAATCAAATCACTGTAGAGTTCAAGCGAAACTTCCCGTTGATAATCGCATTACTTAGGATACTCGAATGTTTCACGTGTTCGCTAGTGTTCGTTATTGGAGAAAGACAATTTCGTATCCATTCTCGCTATTTAGCATACAAGACACAAATGCAATGAATGTTATCTACAGTACCCGTTTAGGGAGTTCAGCTCGCGGCGTCTGGCCGACCGTGTTCAACCTTTCATACCCATCCATTTAAAAAGCATAAAATGGTCCGGAAAGAAAATAGAATAATGGTATTCGGACGCGGTCTTCGTCTTACTAAAATGTTGGTAACAACTGATAAATTGTTTTGCTTTTTCATTTACCGCCCCTTCGCCCAAGTGCTCCCTTTTCAATAGTGGTTCACACCGATCGGATCTGCGTGTTAGACGAGCTGCCTGCCCGTACACTGGCACGTTCTGCAAACAAGTGCTTGGCTCCCTCCCACTGCACTGAGGTACCAACTGTTCCGCAGTATTCCAGTTACGTCGCGAGGGCATGAAGAAACAACATTGCCAATATTTATCTGTTCAAACGGCTCACAGGCATGGAACTAGTGCTAAATTAAAAGTCATGAACCAGTTCAACAATCCGTTGCCGCTCTCACCAGTTTGTACACTAAGCTCATTATCAAAACTGTCACTGTGAATTGATATTTCTGCTTGCTTCCTATCTTTCCCACGTAAACCACCTCTACATCCTCTTCAATGCTTTTTAGCGGGTGGCATGGGTAGTCGACTTGTTTGGCTTCTAAAGAGTAATCATAATCGTCCACTCTGAATACATTTGGTTCTGTATACTTTGGTGAAAATGTTCTTGCACCCTGTCCTATAAATGTCGCTTCATAAGAAGTAAACTGTATTTTATATACTCATACTTGTTGTCATTTACCTTTCCTGTTCCCGATCCCACGCCTTAAAATGAATTGTTTCTACGATTGTCACTTACGGTGGATAATATTGAGTCCATTTTGTTCAGTACTGAGCGCGGTGGAACAGTGATCGAACTCATGTTGGGTGACGTGGATCAAATCCCCGCTAGTATTGTGATGCAGAATTAGTATACTGCAGTTGGTCTTAAAAGACTTACATGATACCGAGTACACCCCCCCCCCCCCTCCCCCAAACGTCCTCAGGAGCGAGCTATTGTACCATCGGCGCTGCTTAGAGCCACCTTGGGACGGTGGACTCTCGTTCGGTTATCGAAGTAATTTGGATACCCAAGCGTATTGGCTTGAAAGGTGGAGCTTCTAAACACAGGACAGTGAGCGGAGACATCGCTGCCACGGCCGAGTGTCGTGTCGGCAGTCGATGTGAAGGCTGCACTGATGATGGTCGCCACAGCCAGGTGGCTGGTTGGTAGCTGGTAGCGAGGGGTGCGCTGGCTCCCCTGCATCGTGGGAAGTGAGCGAGCCCGCTCCCCGTGAGAAGACCCGCGGCGGCCATTGTCTGCGACACACCTGCCTGATGCTAGTTCCATACGCGAGCACGCACATGCACTTCCCCTCCTGTACTGTGACTCCCATCCACAAATTTTCTACGTCTACACTTCACGAGCCACGTTACGGTGTTCGCTAGTGGATACTTCGGTACCGCTATATTGCCTCCACTCCTGTTTCATTATACCTGCATCCAACGCCTCGTAATTATTTACCATTAGTATTATATTTCAGTGTCTGTATTTCCCTAGAATTTTTGAGTTCTACAGTTCACTTTAGTACCACGGAAGTTATTCTCTGATGTCGTATCACATGTCCTTCATCTGATCCGTTTTTCTTCTACTATGTTTTCCACATATTTCATTCCTCGTCGATTCTGTGTAGAACCGCATTTCTCATCCGACCATATAATTCTAAACATCCTTTGTAACACCATTTCTCGAAAGCTTAGTTTTACTATTTTTCGTGTTTTTTCACAATCCATCATTCAGTTTCTTACAGATCTAAGCTTCAGACGTACATTCTCAGAAGTTTCTATTATAAAGTCGATCTTCGATGCTTCTACATTTCACTTGGTGAGAAATTCTGACATCGGTAGTGCTAGCCATGTCAAATCCTTGCTTCGTCCGTAACGCATTATTTTCCTCCCACGACAGGAGAATTCCTTCACTTCGTCAACTTTGTGGTCCCAAATTA
The DNA here is from genome assembly GCF_023864345.2 of Schistocerca serialis cubense. NCBI lineage: Eukaryota > Metazoa > Arthropoda > Insecta > Orthoptera > Acrididae > Schistocerca > Schistocerca serialis. Next base: position 348,210,056 of record NC_064643.1, read on the forward strand.
GGATGCTACGTGTTTGACTAAACCGCTATATAAATTCGAATTTTCTTAATTTTTCTCGTCACCCTACTGTCCTTGAATATGTGACCATTTTGACTCATCAGTTCCATCCCATGGTACTGTTCGTTGCCGGCCGCGGTGATCTAGCGGTTCTAGGGGCTCAGTCCGGAACCGCGCGACTGCTACGGTCGCAGGTTCGAATCCTGCCTCGGGCATGGATGTGTGTGATGTCCTTAGGTTAGTTAGGTTTAAGTAGTTCTAAGTTCTAGGGGATTGATGACATCAGATGTTAAGTCCCATAGTCCTCAGAGCCATTTGAACCATACACTGTTTGTTACACAATGGTAATGCTGTGTTCCAAGACCGCAGGGCTCCTATTCACTCAGACTGGTTTGTGAGCACCAAGTTGAATTGTCGCATATCCGAGTAATTTTGTTCGATTATAGGAACGTGTAGGTGTTCTCAGTTTTAACACTAAACCTCTCCCCAATTCACAACGCTTCTCTCGTAGGGTCTGGCTCTAGAGTTGGACGAGTGTCACCACGGCGGTCATCCACATATTGAAGGAATTCTTCTCTGTATCTTCTCCACACGTGCGCTGTAATAACACGCTTAGCGAAATGACTGTGAGCAGTAAGTGAAGCGATAAAAATCTAATGACATTGCCCAGTATGGATTGATTTCTGATCACTGCGAACTTCAGCTAGAAGGCGACACTGTTTTTCGTTTGTCTGTGCCTAAGAAAGCAGCAGCAGCGTGTAGAATTAACGATCGACGGAGTGGTATATGTAATCCAATTAGAAACAGTCTTATAGACATGCTGGGTCCATTATGCACTGTCGTAACAGCTAGATAAAGTTGGTGACGACCTGAAAGCGTTGATTCGGTATCTGTCGATACAGCTACCCTCGCCAGCCACCTAGCGGAGAATCTCGACAGTGTGCTCCTACGAGACGGATTTAAATGTATCACTGATACAGCTGTTGAAATATAGACGCCGGAGACTTAGGAACATCACAGATGTCGCATTCGCAACCGTTTTCAGACCTGTAGTGTCAAGTTGCGGGTAGACTCAAAACTAGTAACACATTTGATAAATCTTGTCATGTAGTTAGGACTGGGGTTTCATTCGTACAGACTGTCCACTTTTGTTGGGTTGTGCATGCCAGTGGTAACTGTTTGATCGAGTTTAAACATTTTTTCGCAAGAACTCCGCTAACAGCTGTCTTTTGAACAAATTTTATTAAGGCACTACCGATTTCGTGGTTTATGTCTACCTCATCAGGTATAAGCTTTAAAAAATGGTAAACAACATTGAGAATAAAGAAGGTCCAACCTTCTTACTTAAAACCATGATGTCCATAGGGCGGTGTTAACAATTGTTCATTTCTGCTACATGTAACCAACAAAGCCTTATTGTGAAAGAAATAACGTGATGGACTACTACTAGGCATTCCATTGAAGGCAGTCACTTCGTAAACTAGAGTGAGCAACGTAGTGGATAAGTTTGCTTTTCCGCAATACGCACTAAGAAATACCGAGCAGGATTCAAGAAGACAGATTCAGTGTTCCAGCCGCGAAACCCAGAGAGGATGTTAAATAAGGCCACAAATATTGTGTCAATCAATTGGTGTTTCTCCGTTCCGAAAGGCGCAGTATTTGGCATCCACGGCGACGTGTGACCACTCATTGGCGCCCTAGTTTGCATACTTTGTAGCGACGAAAGTAAACTTTGCAACTCTCGTGTACGGATCCTTTTCTGTGCGTTTAGCGGGATGCATACCTTGGGGACAGCTAGTAAACACTCGACCGTGTTGACTCGAGATCTCCGTAGGCTCAAGAGAGGTGATTTGTGGAGGCGCACCCAGGTGACGTTTTTGTTGGCATAGAAATTTGCGCTACTTTGCACTTTCCTTCTCGTCAGTAACTTTTGTTGATCAGAATTCAAATACCTGGACTGTCAGGGCGGGATGTGAACGTGTTTAACGGTTCTGCCGAGTGTTATATTTCCACACCCGGTTGCAGTGCACTTTGTCGGCAACCGTAAACCTACCAGAAGCTTGGCAAGGTTAAATATAAATTTGATTGCCCTCTAAGTCTCAGCTGAGACAGTTGTGTTTTATTTTTTTATGTCTTAACTTACGTCGAAGAGTTATTGCACCTTCCGCCTCGTGGCTTTATTTTTGGGGTTGAATTAGACTATATATTTTATCAAATTGTCTTCTAGATCACACGCTATCCCTGTTCTTCCTTGATTCACTTACAACTGCTCCTACCTCATCCCCCTCTCGTCATCTTCGCCTCATTCCCCATATCTTCCTCTCTCTCATTCCATTCTTATATACCTCCCGATTTCTTCGTGACTGACCCCCTTGTCTCTTAACTTTTCTCCCCTGCGTCTCTCTGCTTTCCCTCATTTGCATGCACCTCCATTTTCCACGATACTTTTCCTAACCCATTTCTCGTCCTCCATTTGTACCTTCCTCAATTGCCTCTTTCCTTCGTATCACTTTCATTACCGGCGATTTTGTACTGTCACCTCTTTTCTTCGAAAGTATTTTCGTTTGTGTGAATTACGGTACGCTCCACAATATACTTCTATTGATCCTCATTATTCATTATTTCATCATCATGTCTAGCTTTGCTGGAGATGTGTGTAGCTTTGCTGAAGAGGCGTGCCCCGTTGTTGCCTGCCATTGTTATCCGAATTCGGTTTGTTACTAGTTTATACGTGGAGCGAATGCTGTGGACGTATCTATTTGTGCTCTTGCCATATCCGTTTCTAGGTTGGTTTGACAGGCAAAACGGTAAGAATAGTTGATTCCAGCACTTAATGTCGGTCTTTCAAGTAGTTTCAACAGCACCAATGTTCGAGACATGACCAGTACTACAACTACAGCAGCTGACGCTTAATTGTCACTAGCAGCTGCCAGGCATATGGTTTGATGGGCGTGATAACCGGTGGAATTACTTATTATTTCATATTTAGGGAAATAGTGTTTCAGAGACTTTTGTAGGCTTGCATTAAGTTTTAATATGGCCCCCGCCCTCCGTGTATTTGTATAGTTGCTCAACAGGAGAATAACTACTTGGTTGTGAGTCCTTCAGCTACTCATCGTACATTGTTGTTGTTGTCGTTGAATATTGCAACACGCTCGACTTGAGTGGTGCGCATCTGTTAACTCATGAGTACGAATAACAAGAAACTGTTAACTACGAATGTAAAATCATCAAACATGGGTTGTTAAGGGGATGTCACGCGTATTCCCGAAAAGCAGAAAGAGCAACCCTAGCGGCTGATGATGTCCCCATCCAGTAACATGTTGGTTCGCCATAGATGGCCCTTGGGAATATGCTATGCTAGACGCGCCTATGAGCCTTCCGCCGCCTTCGCACGCTTGGTGCGACTGTCCTTGGACGTGGCAGTCGGCGACACCCGGAGCATGGGCTGCACGTAGTGCGCAAGCAGTCTGGCGCTCGCGCCCACAGGAAGCAGCAGACAGCTCGGCCGCCATCTGCCGCTCACCAGACACCTGCGCCCGCATCGCCGGAACTCGCTCTGCATGGCGTCTTCTACTCTGCCTTCTACAGGCGTACTGACAAGAGTGTCATTGCCTCACGTTCACCTTTCTTCATTAAAAAAGAAAAGTTAAAGCACGTTCGCAACAAGTATCCCGTCCTTACATGAACTTTAGAAGAGTCAATCCTCTGAAGAATATCTCACCGAGCACACGAAACGGCTCTTGTCATACGATACCCAACCTACTCTGTTCCACGAAAATTCGGAAGACTTTCCGGACTAACTTACACGATATTTTGACGCAGTCTTTTGGTCATCGTCTGGTGTAGATGACGAAAGCACACTAGCACCTCTGTTTTACACACCTCCGGCGCATAATGTAAGTCGCAGCACAGACGAAGGCTAAGCGCAAATTGAGACGCGTATAGCACATGTGACGTGACACGACACTAGAGCGCGACGCACACGTGTCGCGCGGCTCCAACGCATATTGAGACGCGGACACACATGCGCTCGCGCCGGTTGGCGACGTTCTGCGCTGACTGAAAGGAAGCGAACGTACACTGTAATCTTACTAAAACGATTTTACAGAAACTATTTAGTAAAAATGTTTCATTTTTACCTTGCTTGTAGCGTTATATGTCAGCTTCGTGGCGAAGTGCCCATCATCTCGCTAATGGTCATACTTATTGTGGTATATACATTTTAGTAAGACGCTACGCAAAATTCAAAAAGTTTGCAATGAAAAATAGGGGTTGCTATGATTTTGCGTTTGGTGCGTATACACAATATGTTGCTGTGTATGAAATTTAGCCAACATGTTGAATTTTTCTTTAGACTTGGGAGGTGGTCTATATTTGCCTCCGATCTCGAGAAAATGGATCTTATGTAGGGCGCTCACTCCCGATCTCACGCACTCGAGAATGAAATATTCACAACATCCCTCATATCTCCTAAACCGTTCGAGATATCCAAACGAGATTTTGGTGAATGATAGCACACAAGGAGGAGAGTATTTTGCCAATTCGTAAACACTCGGAACTTTCTTATCCATGGCGATATATCACTAGTTATACTTACTTCTTTTTTTCACCCTTGTGACAGTAATTTTTTAAGACTTACGACAGCTAGTGAAACAAGAGTTCCCTAGTATGAAAATGAACATGAAATTTCTTACTCTTACGTTACTGCAAACCGACGCTATGAAGTTTTTCGTAAGCTATTGAGCTTTCTGATTGCCAATTACTTGTTTAATGAGGCACTCTGTTTCAGAATTCTGCCGCAGTAGTTACTGTGAGATGAGTTTGTGCAAATTACGCTGTGTTTTGGCAAAGGAAGTACAATTAAACCTGTCAACAAGAGAAATGTGGCCGTTACTCATAAATGTTGATGCTTCGAATGAGAAAAGGTTAACAGTTCACACAAAATAAATTGCCAATTCTGTTGGAATTTTGGTTGAATCCCCGTAACTCATCGTATTTTTAGCACTGAGTGATTGGAATGGAAACTTACCAAAGGATTTTATTCCTTCTCTTGATCTGAGCAGTATTACAATAATGACGGGCGTTCCCGTCGGGCGCAATGATAGGCACATGGCAGATGCTGGTTACTCACCTGCGGCTTGCCAAACTGACAATGCGTGATTCGTGAATAAAATAGTTATTATTGAGAAAAATAAACAAGTGATCTGCCGCACAACACAATGGTCAGTGTATTGTCAGCGGCCGAGAGTAATGCGCTCAACAGGAATGCGGGAGCTAGGCATGTGTGCCTTGTGGGCGGGAGTTCACGTCGTTCTGTTCAAAAGACATAGTCGTGAAAGTGGATCTGCCTTTGTTAGCTATACATTTTAACAAATTAAATATATCCAATCACCACACTCTTTGAGGATACACATACTTTCGTAATAATACCGACTATTTTTTTCGTTTGTGAAGCCTGTTGTATAATTAGTTTATTAATGCTGATAATGCGTATGCAGCCATTGAAATGTGCTTTTTCTCGTCGCGGCGAGCCAATTAAAAGCATTGTTATTTGTGAGGGCTTTTCGACTGTTTCTAGCTTGCAGTGGAAATGTGATGCCCACATGTACATAGTATAATGTCTCTCATTCCATCATATCCAAGTAACGATAGTGAAACTTATGTATTTTATATCTTGGACGCTTTTTACTAGAAGCACAAAAGGGTCTGTGGAAATTATGCCTTTTCGACTTTTTGCAACAGATCGTAGAGATACGTGGGCATAACAGGCAGCAAGTTATAACCTTGTTTTACTTTCCCGCCTTGCTTCTGTATCACATGATTGTATAATATTTCTTATTTCCTTATTCACTACCCTCACGATGAATCGTCTTATCCATTCTTACGATCTGAAAACATTTTGGATGCAGAAGATGTAATCCCAATGGCTAATAGTTCACCACTTATTGAACTGTGCATTGTTCTTGACAGAAGAATAAACAAAAGAACTGCGCAGATATGTGTAACTGAAAACTACTAACGAAAATAGGTGGATCGCTTAAACGGCGAAAAACGAAATACTACTCAGTGATAATAAAAGCCAGTATACATTAAAGGCCGTATTTTCTGGATAGACAGTACTTCCACTGGCCATCTGCGCCATGCCGAAGTGAGCATATGGCAGGACTGCCTTCCCGCTCCCCGCATTACACCTCCCGCAGTACTCGCGTGGCGTGCGGTGCGAGAAACTGTGCAACAACCACAACGCCGCGCGACCTGGTGCAGGCGCGTCGCGTCCCAATTTGCGCGGTCCCATTTGAATCTGTGAAGTTACAAAAATGCGCGCTGCGCTGCGCCGCGCCGCGCTACACGCGCTGTACGTGTTTCAATTTGTGCCTAGCTTGCATGAGCGCATGCACTTATGTTGTAGAGTCCTTTTTAAGCCTGTGACTGTTTCATCAGTTGATTACTCATGGCGTATTATACCTGTACTTAGAGAGGCTTATCGGGAACGTTAGTTTATTACATATCGGCGCCAAAAATTGCCGAGTGATGTCTGTTGTGCAGTTTGGCGCCTCAGAGGTGAAAGCGAGGCTTTGAAGAACCGTCGAGCTTAACGAAAAGTTCGAATATAGTAACAGCATTAAGGAAGTGCAAAAGGATAAGAGTTTATTGATCACCAAACCAAAAATCATAGGTGGTGGTGTTGACGAAGGGCGTATGGTAAATTCTCCACGCTGCTGAGATATGAAACAATAGATAGATAGTCGTCTACGTACTTCAAGAACGTCAACATTGGTTTGAGCGATAAAAATATCTTTACACTTTTTAATGGACATTAATCCACCCTTTGCCTTTATGATGTGCGACACTTTCAGTGAGGTGTATAACTATATTGAGAGGAATGGGAGCACATTTTTCGATTTAGCGTTTTCTTAAGCACATTAATGGAACCACTGCCTAATCACGGAAAACATCCAGATACCGTAACAGCAGCTCGTCGCACTTCCGTTCTTCACTATTGAGGCATTCGCCGAACCCACATCCTTCCATCGCCACAGGGTATTGTGTGATACATTACACCAAATCGCTCGTTTCCAGTCGTCTACTGTCCAGTGGGGTCGCACTTCATGCACCACATCAAGCGTCGTTTATCATTGACCACGGAAACGTGTGATATATGGGCCGAGCGGTTCTAGGCGCTACAGTCTGGAACCGCGCGATCGCTGCGGTCGCAGGTTCGCATCCTGCCTCGGGCATGGATGTGTGTGATGTCCCTAGGTTAGTTAGGTTTAAGTAATTCTTAAGTCCTAGGGGACTGATGACCTCAGACGTTAAGTTCCATAGTACTCAGAGCCATTTTTTGTGGTATCTGAGGAGCCGTTCGAACATTGGACCCATTTAACTTCCTGCGCACAATCATTGTGCTAGCTGGATTGCTTTTAACACTTTACAACTTATGAGTTATTCCTTCGCCACAACCAACCTCCGCTTGCTCGACAGTCGCTGTTCGTCAGTTCATGAGATCTGTCTGGTCTTGGTGTAGCTGTGATTGTACCTATGGACATACAGTGCACTTGACCAACTTTTGGAATGGCTGAAATTTCCGTGACGGATTTATTACTTAGTGACCTCTAGTGACCAGTTCGACTTCAGGGTGACTGAGTTCTCCTGACCGACCCATTCTGCTTTCACCGTTTCTCTGACAACACTCCGCGCCTCTCCATCACATGTAGTGTTCAATTTCTCAGTACATAGGGGTGACCGGATGCTTTTGACCAGATAGTGTATACGTATACAAACATCAAAAAATATTTAGAATGAAGTAAAAAGAGCCTTTTTGCTTTGCAACTTAATAGGTATCAAATCGACAATAATTTTTCTCGTTCAGTGTACGACCTAAACCCTTCTTTGCCTACAGAAACTTACGTAGTCTCTCATGTCGGAGTACACCAGTAGTTTTTATGCGGCCCTTGCAATGCATTCGGAAAGCAGAGCAAACCTCATAGATTAAGAAGCTCAAAAAGCACAAAAATTCCATTACATAACATGATTGAGCGAGAATAAATAAACATAGAAAGTTGGCAAAGACACTACACTCCCATGGGAGACCCTAAATTCACGACTGTGCTGTCAGAAAACAGACGACAAAAATTGGCTCATTACTTTCACATAGCGGAACATAAGGTCTGTTATTAATACTCGGACAGAATGAAACGACAGCCTTGACCCTTCCCATAGGGGCCAGCGCGTAATTTGCTGAAATATGCGCCCGGGGGGCCAGCACTTGGCCAGTAGCTGTAGAGGAACAATTTTTTTGGGGGGGGGGGGGGGGTCGGACTGCGGACAGCGAAACGAGACCCAAATAGCAAATTAGGCAGCTGAATAAGAGTGGGAAATGGAGTGGGGAGGGGAGCTAAGACAAGACGAGCGCTGCTGCCACATCTTGGACGCCGAGTAGGCGGCCAGCGCTGCGTTGGGAGGGCCTTGCCTCAAGTGGCAAGTGCGCGCCCAGGGAGGAGTGAGCCAAGTGTCAACAGCACAGCTGACTTCACACCAGGCGACGCCCGTGCAGAAGACAGGCGCGAGGAGAATGTTGAAGCGGGTGGCTGAACCTGAACGGCTTCCCCAGTCTGTGCAATAGAGCAACTAACACGCGCGTTCTCTAGGCATCGTAGAGCCGTTGCATGAATGCATCGTACGTCGTACAACAGCTACTGCATACTTTCCATCGTTTGTTGAGTAAGGAAGGATGCAAAATCAACAATAGCAATAAAAGATAGGAGCACAATCATACAGAAAACTGACTTTTCAAAGTTTCTGTGGACTGTACATACCATGGATCTATTTAAAATCGCCTTGATTTGCTGTGCGTATGATTGATGATTTCGGAGAACAGCATCTGAAGGCTTAGTTTATTTTCCCTACACTTTCGTCCATTGATATAGTGTGGAATAAATCCCAGGAAAAGTCTACACTTCATTGCATGAAAATTATCAGTAAGGGGTATACTTCGCACTTGTCTTCAAGCTTCAAATGGACAACTGTTCTGCTACGGTCGCAGGTTCGAATCCTGCCTCGGGCATGGCTGTGTGTGATGTCCTTAGGTTAGTTAGGTTTAAGTAGTTCTAAGTTCTAGGGGACTGATGACCACAGATGTTAAGTCCCATAGTGCTCAGAGCCATTTTTTTTGGACAACTGTTCAAGCATCTAGGCCTACTGATAACAGCTGAGGTGAGGTGCACATTTGCACCTTTATAAAGGTAACAGTCGTTCAGAATTAATACACTGAGGTGACAAATCATGGGAAAAGCGACATGCACATATACAGATGGCGCTAGTATCGCGTACGCAAGGTACAAAACGGCAGTGCATTGGCGGAACTTTCATTTATACTCGAGCGATTCGTGTGAAAAGGATTCCGACGCGATTGTGGCCGCGCGAAGAGAATCAAGACTTTGAAGGCGGAAATTCCATTTCGGAAATTGTTAGAAAATTAAATATTCCGAGATCCACAGTGTCAAAAGTGATCCGAGAATACCAAATTTCTAGCATTTCCTCTCACCACTGACAACACAGTGACCTATGGCCTTCACTTAACGACCGAGAGCAGCGGTGCTTGCGGAGAGTTGCCAATGCTAACAGACAAACAATACTGCGTGAAATAACAGCAGACATCCATGAGGGATGTACGACCAACGCATCCGTTAGGACAGGACAGTGCAGCGAAATTTGGCATTATGGGCTATTGTGGCAGACGACCAACGCGAGTCTACTGCTGACAGCACGACTTCGCCTGTAGCGGCTCTCTTGGTATTATAACCGTGTCAATTCGACCCGAGACGACTGGAAAACCAGGCCTGGTCAGATGAATCCCGATTTCAGTTGGTAAGAGCTGATGGTAGGTTTCCAGTGTAACGCAGACTTCACGACGCCATGGACCCAAGTTGTCAACAAGTCTCTGTGCAAGCTGCTGGTGACACCATGATTATGTGGGCTGTGTTTACATGGGATGGATGGATCCTCTGGTCCAAGAGAACCTATGAACGACTGGAAATGGTTATCTTCGGTTACTTGTAGACCATTTTGTAACCTTTCGTAGACTTCATGTTCCCAAACAACGATGGAATTTTTTATGGATTAATATGCTCCTGTCACCGGGCCACAGTTGTTCGCAATTGGTTTGAAGAACATTCTGGACAGTTAGAGCGAATGATTTGGCCGACGAGATAGCTCGACATGAATCCCATCGAGTATTTAAGGGACATAATCGAGAGGTCAGTTTGTGTGCTAAATCCTGCACCGGCAACACTCTCACAATTATGAGCAGTTGTAAAGGCATGGCTCAGTATTTCTGTAGGGGACTTCAACGATCTGTTAGGCACACGAGGCGTCGAACTGCTGGACTACGTCAGGCAGGAGGAGGTGCGACACGATGTTAGGAGATATCCCGTGACTTTTCTCACCTCAACGTAATTCATGAGTGCACAGAGAAGGGTAAAGTTACTAGTTTATAAATAAGAGAGGAAATAATAGCGGGCCTCATCAAACCAATCAGAAATATAAATAATTTTGAAACAAAAGTATAGTATTAATTAGATTATGGCGGACGATGGGAGTAGTGCCTCTGATTCGTGATAGATCAAGTGTGAATCCAATGAATTCGAGGAACACCCGCCCTCCCCCCCCCCCCTCCCAAACCGCCTTGAATTACAGCAGTAATAGTTAAATTAACCGGTTTTCCACGTTCTGATTCTTCATGGCTTACAATCATATCCCCTTGTACTGGTAAAACTCTCTCTCTCTCCCTAGATGACTGGATGTTTGTGTTGTCCTCCTCATTTCATCATCATTCATGCAAGTGGCGAGTTTGGTCTGAGAAAAGGTTGGGAATTTGTACGGGCGCCCCACAATCGAAAACATCATCAAATCTCTCTCTCTCTCTCTCTCTCTCTCTCTCTCTCTCTCTCTTTATTGTTGCATCTGCAATATACGCCGCGGATACATAAGACAACCGATCGCAAAACCAGCTGACCCGCTGTGATGTTACATACCACAAAGCATACTGGGATATGTACCATAATACATAGCCGTCAGCAGGTCCGAGATGCGTATGCAGCGGCTGAGCAGGAAACATTTGCTGTCACATTGTTCATTTTAGTCTCTCTCTCTCTCTCTCTCTCTCTCTCTCTCTCTCTCTCTCTCTCTCTCTCTCTCTTTATTGTTGCATCTGCAATATACGCCGCGGATACATAAGACAACCGATCGCAAAACCAGCTGACCCGCTGTGATGTTACATACCACAAAGCATACTGGGATATGTACCATAATACATAGCCGTCAGCAGGTCCGAGATGCGTATGCAGCGGCTGAGCAGGAAACATTTGCTGTCACATTGTTCATTTTAGTCTGGTACTGTGGTTAAATGTTTCACTATGTGATGATGTCTATTATTGCATACCGACAACATTTTAATTCTTCTTTTTATTTGATTGCAAACTAGTCTCGCCAACTGTGCCTAAACTACATAGGGTTGGTAGGTAGGTCGGTTGGTTGATTTGTGGGAGGGGACAACAGCGAGGTCATCCGTCCCATCGGATTAGGGAAGGATGGGGAAAGGAAGCTGCCCGTGTTCTTTCAAAGGAACCACCCCGGCGTTTGCCTGAAGCTATTTATGGAAATCACGGAAAACCTTAAACAGGATGGCCGGACGCGGGTTTGAACCGTCGTCCTCCCGAATGCGAATCCAGTGTGCTAACCACTGCGCCACCTCGCTCGGTCGTAAACTACGTATGACTACCAGTAGCTCGAATATGTTCCACAGACAGTTTATATTATCTGTTAGTTTTTATTCTGTGGATCAAATATTTTGTGATTAGATGATATCATATCTGGTTGCTCAGACACTTAAATTTCTACTATGTCCGGAACTGTGCAGTAATGAAGAAGTCATGATAAAATATTACTTTGATCAAAGTAACGATAGGCTGTGCGCAGATTGTCAGTCAATTTTTAACAGGGCGACCAAAGATTTTTAAATTCCTTGTCACATATTGCCAGACGCGCAGAGTTAGCGGAGACACTCGACGCCAGTCCCTTAGCGGACTTACCTGTCCGTGGCGCCTATTCAGGACTTCCGACAGATGGAGGGGGTCGGATGAAAACATAGGGGGGAGCTCTTGCATTTTAGATGAGTGGGGCGGGCTATCCCCTAGGCCGCAGCCTTAGATACGGAGAGAGGGGTTCCATATACAAGGGTAGCTGTGTTTCACGGGGAGAGACTGGAAGGAGTCTTGCAAACTCCTTCTCTGCCGGATACGCGGGAACAGTCTGTGAAGCAACACCATTGTCTGCGCACTCTCCTGCAGCTAAATGAATTTGCGGACAAGCTATTTGTTGCATGCTACAAAAAGATTCCAACCCCAAGGGGGGAAGAATAGTGCAAGGGAAGGTAGGAGACACCCCATTGGCAGATATCAAAATGGCATTGGCCTAGTAGGTTCAAGTTATGTCGCCATTGCTGTCTCTTCAATTTTGATTTTATTGCAGCATAGAGCAAAAATTTGGATGCTACCCCTGAACGCGTCCTTTGTAGACATAGAAGTGGCTGTCTAGAGAAGTCTGCATTTTTTGGTACGAGATGAGCGTTATTTTAAATTTGATTGTGGTTAAATTTGGTCCGTGACACTCAAATAGCTGTGAGCTCCAAGTTAATTAATGTCATTTGGATTAAGTCTACGTCTTTCCAAGGCAGTTAACAGTGCATGGAGGAGGGTACTTCATACAAATATTATCGATTTTCTGTGTTATCTCATTCGCATATTTAGCGAGATAAATGGAAGTTTTACGTGGTGCCCTAGTATCTCTCGTCTTTATTTACATCTGCACTGCACAAGATACATGGTAGTGGCAACGTAAGTCACATAGTCATCTTCGAATACTTTCTCTTAAATTCACTCAACGGCGTTTCACGAAAACTAAGACTGCCTTCTTCCAAAAATTCCCATTGAAGATCCCCTAACATTTATGTTAGCCCTTTTGTATGTGCTATGCCGACTCCAGTTAGATCAGAGCGTCTTTGAGATCGGCAGATGGACCGGGACTCCAACCTGCGACTTTTGCCTTTTGCAGGCATGTGCCCTACCGACTGAGCTATCCAAGCATGCCTCATTACCCATCCTCACAGCTTTATTTTGTACCTCATTTCATACCTTCCAGGCTTCACAGAAGTTTCCCTGGATACCTTGGCGGGATTAGCACTCCTAGAAGGAAGGTTGTTGCAGAGACATGTCTTAGCCACAGCTGTGAGTTTAGAAAGGTAGGAGATAAAGTAGTAAAGTTGTGAGGGCGCTTCTTGAGTCGTGCTTGGGTAGTTCACAAGGGGACCACACCTACTGGTCGGCACAGGTTTCGTCCAAACGTGTGGTATGTACAGGACTTCGCCAGAAATGAAATTGACAGAAGTGTGAGTCCCAGATGGCAAAGCATTTATAAAAAAACAGCATTTTCGGCGCGGATCGGATAGGGCATGACCAGTTTTTTAGCGTAGCTTACATGTGGTCGGATAGCGGAAAGAGTGCAAAATGATGATCCGAGGGTTTTGGGGGTCGAGTCCCTCGATGGAAACCGTATTTTCCTTTTTATCTTCTCAATTTTGACGTCACTTTAGCTGCAAGTACCTTACGTCCCGACGACTCTGCAAATGACTCTCTAACAAGGGATTGCAAATGTGTGCAATCCCTTCTTGGAAATTTATTTGCAATCCCAAATTTTCCTTTCATTTTCATGCATTTTATGAACATAGTAATAAAATATAAGTAAATACGATATATTGAATGTCGATTTACAGTATTTGCAGCTTAAAAACTGAAGCAAAAAAGTATCCGCGTAGGATCTCGACATCACAACCCTCAGTTTACCGTGCTGTGCCCTTCCCACTATGCCAACCACTGCCTGGAAGCTACGCAAACGTAAATAGATAATTCATTGTACTATAAATTTTGACAAAATAGGTGATGATGAGTGGGGGCGGTCTCCTTGTCAGTCGGTTAGAGCACATACCCGCGAAAGGCAAAACTCCCAAATTCGAGTCCCCGTCCGGCACACAGTTTCAGTCTGCCGGGTAGTTTCAACTCTCACATCCTTAAAACTTCATTTACTGGTTTCGGGCATGAACAGTCATCAGAATGTCGTATAAAAGAATGCAGAGTATTGTGTCACATAATTTCAGTCTACTAACGTTGGTGCTCATCCTAAGGATGAAATCATGTAACACAATATTGTGTATAAAGTTCTTTTTTCCGATATTCCAATGACGTGCTACACCCGCTGCGCGATTCTCAGTCGCAGCTCAAACCTGTGTAAGCAATCCTTTTTACAGGTGCACTGTTCTTTTACTTTTACATAACTACACCGGAATCCACACTTAAGTGCCTAGCGGTGGGAGCTCTGATTTCTCTTATGTTAATACGATGATTATTTCTCCCTACGTAGGCGGGCGTCAGTGAAATATTTTCGCACTCGGAAGACAAGTCCGTGACTGGTATTTTGTGCAGAGATCTCGCCGCAACGAAAATCGCCTATGTTTAAATGACTGCCACCCCAACTCACGTATCACATCCGTGACACCCATTGCCAACACCCTTCCAACAAATGTAGTCTTCCATTCGGCTTCCTTAAAACTGATTTTAAGTGATTGACCCATTTAAAATCGTTGCCAGCCATAGTGTGATTAATGGTACGGCTGTTACAAGTGAGCGTCCCAGAAACTCGTCCATCTTCAATGACTTATCACTCTTTTGTTAGCAGCTAGCAGCTAGTACTTCACAAAATACGTTCGTGAGAGACGGTGTATAAATGTATGTTGTTTGAAAAACTGTACAGTGCGGTCACTCGTTAACAAATCGCCGAACATACGGGCACCCGATATCTTCCGAAACCAAGTTTAGATAGTTTATTATCGCTGGAGCTGTCACTCATCGCTGGTAAATCTTTCATAGTAAGTAGCGTCCTAATTGAACAAATTACAGTCCTTGAAAAGAATTCGGGGGGGGGGGGGGGGGGGGGGGGGGGGGAGCGTGGGTACACTCCCCTTCCGGCCATCGAAATGTAGGTTTTCCGCGCTTTTCCACAGTCATTTAGAGATGAATGCGGGGATGATTCCTTTGAAAAGGATGCTGCCCATTACCTTCCTCATCTTTTCACAATTAGACATCGTGTTACGTCTCCCTGAAGTCGACGTAACCTTAACCCCTGCTCCACTTTCCTTCTTCGAAGGGAGTCGTATATGTTTAACAACAACAAGAGAATTTTAAACATACCGTACCGCTACACTGTTTCAAATGAAGTAATTAGTAACCCGCTGTGCTATTCCAAATGAAGTAATTAGTAATATATATTGTTCAGGGCAGTATTCGTGGAGTCTTGCTGTGGTTGTGCTCTGGATATTAACTTCGGTACCCTGCGTCTACATTTTTGTGTAGTAGTAGTAGTAGTAGTAGTAGTAGTAGTAGTAGTAGCAGCAGCAGTTGTTTTTATTCAGGATTCCAATGTACCATATTATTCCCAATCTTTTAGCTATAAAATCGTATTTTTCAGCATTATCTCCATTCAGTGCGATAGTCTTACGCCACCGTACTGGGAGGGCCTTTTTGCCCGCGTGTTACCAGTCAACATATTGCTGCATCAGTAACCTCCCCCTCATCCAAGTACTGCTTCCCGCAAAGTGCATCGTTCATTGGGCCAAACTGATGGCAGTTGGAAGTTGCGGAATCCGCGCTGTCTGGTAGATGAAGATAAACAAATGGTTCAAATGACTCTGAGCACTATGGGACTTAGCATCTGAGATCATCAGTTCCCTAGAACGTAGAACTACTTAAACCTAACTAACCTAAGGACAGCACACACATCCATGACCCAGGCCGGATTCGAACCTGCGACCGTAGCGGTCGCGCGGTTCTGGACTGAAGCGCCTAGAACCGCTCGGCCACAACGGCCGGCTTGTATATGAACAGCCCAGTTAAGTCCTGTGATCTCTCGGTTTCGCAGACTTGAGTGAGGCCTTTGCGTTGTTACAGAGACGTTCGTTTACATATTTCTGGCGACACATCGAATGACAGTGTCCGCACGTTCGAACTTTGCAAGAGTCACAGTTTCGTGTGGCCGGCCGGCAAGCAGGAGATTGGACAGGTTTGTGCGGCCATGTTACGATGATGAAAGACTCCTCGCCTTACGTCTCACCGTGCTTTTGTTCACTGCCAGGTCTCCATAGCCATTCTGCAAGTGCCTACGAATACCTACGACGCTCTGGTTTCCAGCCAAAAGAAACTTAATGACAGCTCTCTGCTTGGAATACACCTCCGTTAAAGACGCCATTTTAAAGGTTGCGTACAGCGTCGCCGCCTATCGGAACTTCATGAAACTATGGGGGCCTGAAGTGAGAATATTCGACAATGTCCCTCAACAAATATGGCATTTTTTTCAACCGAAATTCGCCAAGGGAAGAAAATGGGTTGCACTACTTATTGAAAGCCCCTCGTACTACTGTTCATTTGTCGTTATTCGACAACTAGGCTTGTCGTCGGATTCAGTTTCTGTCAACTTTTTCCTTAAAAAAAAAAATCCCCCCAGTTTCTTCTGTTGCCTCAGATTTCGCTGGCTTGCCCCTCTGCTAATTTTGCGAAAATGAGGAGTGATGCGCGCGTTCTGTGCCATTGTTTGACCGTTTCCTGTGTGAGTACTACTTCGCGCGTCCAGCCGAAAAATTACATTACGTTACATTGCGTTCCAATGTCAAGGAATTTCGCTGCGAGTGCAGGTACTACAGTCACAAGTGACGGCTGGTATACAATATTGCATTCATTTAATATTAATTTATGATGGTTTTAGTAAACAAAAATATTTATTCCCCGTACAATATGCTTTTGTATGTATCTTGGAATGTCTATAACGATTACGTTGATTCACATTACCATCTGAAAACCGTTGACTCGATTTTTTTTGAATCGTTTCGGATTTCGCTTATTGTTTCACAACGCATTAGCATCAAATAACACACACACACACACACACACACACACACACACACACGGAGTAACGTTTTCTCGGTCTCAAACCCAAGCTTAATAATTTGTGTCGGAAGGGAATATGGTAACACAACACGACTCCCAGTAATTAGCATTTTATTTTGTAGTGCGCAACTCTGCTCGAAAACTCGCACAGCCCCGTGACCCCGTCTACTCTGGCACGCTCTCAGCTCGCCCCTCGCCTGTGCGCCCACACACACACACACACACACACACACACACACACACACACACGGCCCCATTGTACGGGGCACGTGTCCCAGCGGTATCAGGCTGCGAGGGCGGCAGCCGGCTTGCGCCGCACGCAGCTGTCCCAATCCCCATCCCCTTCCCTGTCCTATCCGCGCAGATGGCAGACACGAGCTTCTGATTCATCGCCACGGCCCCCTCACAGAGGCACGGGCACATCCATCTACTGACACTGTCGGCTCTGGGAACTGCACCGTTTTTGGGACGTGCAAGTTCATGCTCTCGCTCGAGTTTGTGGTGCCGTATCATCGAAAATACTTTCACATGTTACTTACCACCCCGCAAAAATCCTATAGAATCCCAACTTGGGCGGAAATTGTTGTTATCGTATTCAGTCCGAAGACAGAATTGATGCAGCTGTCAGCGCTAGTCTGTCCTACGCAAACCTCTTGATCTCTTCGTGAGTACTGCGACCTACATTCCGTTAAGTAAGAGCGTGACTGGTATACAAACAGGTGGTAAAAGATATCGCCTTAGTTCTTTCACATCCCAAAAGAGTGCCGGCCGGAGTGGCCGAGCGGTTCTAGGCGCTACAGTCTGGTACCGCGCGACCCCTATGGTCGCAGGTTCGAATCCTGCCTCGGGCATGGATGTGTGTGCTGGCCTTAGGTTAGTTAGGTTTAAGTAGTTCTAAGTTCTAGGGGACTGATGACCTCAGCAGTTAAGTCCCATAGTGCTCAGAGCCATTTGAACCATTTGAACGTCCCAAAAGAAGGAACGTTAGTCCTTCGTACAATGCCATAAAGCGTTAGTTTACTTTGAATTCTTGACTGAGACACGTAAGAAGAGACATGAGTGCAGTATACGCCTCGCGTTTATCCAAGATGTTCGATGCCGACTACCAAACGTTGGTTCATCGACGAAAATGAAGATTGGATACTGCACGTGGACAATAATCCGAAGCACTGCAGCAGCTTTGCAGCGACCGGAAAAAGGAGTAAGGTGTGCTGATACTGGATTGGCCTTCACAATCGCATGCGCTGATCCCATTGACAATATATAGTCTAACATCAAACGAAGTTGCAAGGGAAAAAGATCTTCACTTTGAAACACCAGTTATCGACGCAGATTCGATGCATTTGGACGTCTCTTCGACGTGAATACGCGGAAAACTTGGCTTCAAGCATGCCCCTGAGATGCCAAGCAATTATCAACGCTGCGGGTTATCAATTATAATTAAATTTTTCTTTTGTTTGTGTATAATGTACAGGGTGACAATTATTGAACTATATGAAATACGAGCGTTATAACTTCTGAACGGTTTGCGTTAGGACGTTCAAACTGTACGGTTGGCCGAGGGCATGACGGGAATTAGTATGCGCATGCGCCATTTTCATTTGGATGGGTTCGTCGCTAAACAAAATTGGCGAATTTGGAGGACTGAGAATCCGCATTTGGCGATCGAGACGTGTCATCGCTCTCAACGGCTGACTGTATGGTGTGCAATGCCCAGCCACGGAATAATCGGTGCGATATTCCTTGATGGTACGGTGACTACCGAACGGTAGGTAAAGGTTTTGGAAGATGACGTGATCCCCAGTATAAAAAAATGACCCTGATTTCGGCAAGATGTGGTTCATGCAAGACGGATCACGACCGCATCGAAGCAGGAGTCTTTGATGTCCTGGAGGAGCACTTGGGGACCGCATTTTGTCTCTGAGGTACCCAGAGGTCACTGGCTTGGGCCTCCATTGGCCGCCATATTCTCCGGATCTGAACACAATCTGCCCCTTTTTTGTGGGGCTGTATTAGACAAGATGTACAGCAATAACGCCAAAACCATTGCTGAGCTGAAACAAAGCCATTCAGGAGGTCGTCGACAGCATCGATGTTCGGACACTTCAGGGGGTCATGCAGAATTTCGCTATTCGTCTGTGCCACGTCATCGCCAATGATGACAAGCATATCAAACATGTCATAACCTAAATTCTAATATCTGTAATGACGTTTACATGTTAAATAAAGTGTGTGCACTCCGTAGTTTGTAACTAATTTGTTTATTTTCATGTAGTTCAATATTTGTCATCCTGTATGTACATATTTTAGTTTGCTACCAAATACATTTTTCTATTGATTAGCCCGACAACGACGTTATTTAGCAGACTGTAAATCCAAAATCTTCAACATTCTTTTGCAGCACCACATTTCAAAAGAAATCCTCTTCTTATCTACTGTCTGTCGTGTAGTTTTCACTTCGTACGTCGCCGCGCTCCAAACTACCATTTAAATGCTTCTTTACACGTGAACTTGTATTCAGTGTTAACAAATTCTTTTTTCGTTGATGCTTTTCTTGCTATTCAAAGCCTGTATTTTATATCCTTCCATCGTCCTGTTTTTCTGCCTAAATGGCAGTACCCATAAACTACTTTTAGTGTCTAATTTCCTGGTCTCTTTCCCTGAACATCGCGCGATTTAATTCGTTTGCTTACCATTAACCTTGTTTTACTTTCGTTGATATTCATCTTTAACCTTTTCACAACATACTACCCATTATGCTCAGCTGCTCTGTAAAGCCCTTTGTCGTCTCTGAAAGACTTGTGTTGTCGGCTGACCTCATGATTTTAATGACTTCTCGCTGGGTTTAAATTCCCTCTCCAATTTTTTTCTATGGTTCCGTTACTGCTTGCGCAGTGTACGGATTGAATAAGATACGGGGTATGTTATGACTTTGTTTCGTTATCTTCTAAAACTACTGCTTCCCTTTGACACTGGTCGACTCTTAAAACTGCCTTCTGGTTACTCTATAACTGTGATGTAAGTGAACATGAGTTCTGGCTCCAGTATTTTCCGACCAGTAATTGCATGCGTCTGTCGTATCTTTTATACTGCGGAGTTTATAGCCAGAATGCTCAGAAAGGTACCAAGCCAAGTGATTGCACGAAAGTCTATCGCTCGATCAACATGATTGTGCTTTTGGTATTTCTTTCAATGTCGCTAACGTCATATGTTGTAAAGACAGAACTAACAAAAGCGTAATATTAATTAAAACAAGTCATGAGTTTATTCAGGTCGTGTGTTGTTTAAGATGATTCATTTATCACTGTTTGGCAATTAGGACGGAAAGTATTCGAGTGTACATCAACACATAATGCATAGGTCAATGGAACATCGTACATGAATACAAACGAAAGTGCTGAGATAAGTTTGCAGTTACATCGTCACTCCAACTGAATACAAATAAAATTCAATACAAGATGCCTGCTAACACTTACTGCCAAACGAACTGCGTAGCGTAAGTACAATTGAATCTACATTGAAAATGACGAGTCGTAAGGTGATTTGTATTCTACGTATACAGACTTAGCCTCCACTGTTCTGTAATTCATTGCGATTTGTGAAACGGGTCACACACAATTACGCCATACTAATGTTTGCCACCCAGTTCTTTTAGTTCTACCAAGTGCGATTCCACGGTATACGAAGAATGCCCTTTCGCATATTTATTTTTAATATTTTTTAAATTCGCTCCACATTTACATGTTTGTGCTGCGGTAGTTCTGCATTATGTAAGTATGAATAAAAGTTTGATATCGCACATCAGTGGAAAAATGCAAAGCTCTTTTACAATATCGCACATTATTAATCAGTTTGTCAGTTCATCTGCTGTCTACATGACAGAAATGACACTTCAGTGATTTATAGGATGAGAGTGTGCTTGAGAACGGTTTGAAGTAGTGTGTGTCCGCCCTTAAGATTAGGTTTGGATACAAGTGAGTTGACGCTCACGGCAACAGCGAAGACAATCACTTCGCAGTTAAGAAGATATTTTTGCTCTGAAACTGATGATACCTTGGTGGTTCCATTGACACTCGTGTCACTTTTTGTCTGATTGAAATTTCTCGTTGGTTAAAGACGCTGGGAGCAGAGTGACAACTAAATCCAGCAACATACGCTCTGGAACGACAACATGGGAGGCGAATAGAGGTGACGAAGCGTGGCGATGCAGACTGAGCGAAGAGGGGCAGCTGCAGAACTGATTCATCCATCTGACACCATCTGTCAGCGACATCCGGCCGCTGTTGTCAGCGCAGGAAGCCGGCATCCAAGTTGCAGTTAGAGTGTTCGCAAAATACGCTGGCACAGATGCCTTGGCAACACATTTCCAACGTGTAATATTACCCCTATGTTATATTTACTGGTTGTTTGCCAGTAGCAAGGGAAAGATGTTATCCACGTTTGCGCCATTTTAATCAGGCAGCTACAACTACATTAACACAGCGAGATCAAAATTACAGACGAACTACATCAACAGAATACTAATACCACCCGGTTTCACCCAGCTCCACTTTGTATAATAAGTTGCAGCTGTCACACCGCCAATCCGACTACTTTCTGTTCATGCAGTCGAGTAATTACCGTCACTCATCTCTTTTGCCATCGTTTTCCTATGGCGTCTTAATATTATACTGACAGCGAAATTTGTCTCAAATGAGCGCTCTGAATACAGGAAAAGATATGATAACTAAATGGTTCAAATGGCTCTGAGCACTATGCGACTTAACATCTATGGTCATCAGTCCCCTAGAACTTAGAACTACTTAAACCTAACTAACCTAAGGACAGCACACACATCCATGCCCGAGGCAGGATTCGAACCTGCGGCCGGCGAACCTCTACAACCTGCAAGTTTGATGATCAATGAAGATTGTTGGAGGCCGGTCAGGCACCGTTGTTCACCTATGCAATGTTTCGCATCATTCTCTTTACTACGTAGCTAGATTCACGGCTTTTACACTACCAAAAGTATACTGCGACCGACAGTGGCAACAAATTGTCTCAATCGTCAACGAACGTTCACGTGCGCGTAAACTTCGGTAAGTGGCAACAAAGGCGTACTTAGATTACAGTATTTGTAATAAAATCGTTGGGTGTAGGTCATCACGAGGCAGAGAAAATCCCTGACCCCGATATGATGACTGACCAGCATAAGTACGGACGTCTAAATGACGGATCGAAATGGAAATATTTACATTATGGGAGCGATAGGAATACGACTTTACATACGTTTGCGCAATTTTTTATTCACACTTTTAGTGGCTTTCCACTGTGTTGTACTTTTTAAACGATGACAAATTGCTGTTCAAGCACAACGTACGTCTCTCATAATTAATTATGGAGGCCAAGAATATAATTAGAAGTTCTTTATATTCTGTTACTGGCAGCGGCTCTACGACTGTAATCTTGAAGCTGAATCATATTACTGATCGTAATATTCGGACAAAGGACACGGTACCGGTGTAACTATTCGTATGCAGTACATGACTTAAATTCTTCATTCAATTCTAAACTATCGCTTTACCTGTCGGCATCGATAATCTTAATTTGTTCCTTTGAAACTACTCGAAAATGGAGGTTGGCCCTCATGATAATGTGTTGCCATTCTGTTTACCCACTTCACCAGAAATCGACTCATAACCTCATATGGACGACACCCACCCACAAGTGTTCGTTTAGCGGCTACTTGCATTAGTAAATAGTCAAAAATCTAATTGCATTATTCTGGTTGTTCTACCATGTCGTTTTATAAGATACGCAAAATGTTTAAATACTGTAATATTAAAATAATAAACAGAGCATATTGCGTTTCTGACGCTGAATATAAGACAGTCGACGTAAATTTTAATCGCTGAAGGTCATGTGCACCGTATGTATTAATGTGTATCTCCTTATACCTCCTTGTAGCTACTTCTCGCACTTACACCATTAGCTAGGAATGGACTTTACTTATGAGTTCTGTACATTATCCCTAAGAAGCCTAACAGAAGCCCGACACGTAGGACCCCTATATATTTTGTCATACACGACCGTGAAAGGCTGGACAGCCCGACTAAAGCGTGACATCTGGCAAACCTACTTCTAGGACTGCTAACCGCGCAAACCCACTTCCAGGACTGACCGAGCGCTGTTCCGACAAAATCGGACAACACACTTTGACTTCGGGCCGATGTTCGTTTCCGGTCGCTAACAACGTTACTGGTCTTGCCACACCCGTATGGTTGCCCTGTTAGCGTCGTCTTGTCACCATAATCACAGGCATTAGTTGTCGAAATCCCAATACTTCAGACTAGACATATATGCAAAAGCACTGACAGTCAGTACACTGTTGACCGCTAGCTAAGGTTGACAAGGTTGGTTGCTCCGAGAAAACTGTGTATGGTACCGTTCGAGACATTGGATTACTGTCAAATACCCCCCCCCCCCTTTTCAACCACTGCACCGATAGTCTTTCTAGACTTGGAGTGAGTTACAGAGTGAGTCATAAGTGGCTTAAGTGCTGAAGTAATAATCGTTTGTTGCCCTAAAGTGTAATGATGATCATAACCTTAAATTGCGTTAAGGTGCAAGTGATATAATTAAATCTCTCTTGGGTATTAATACTCCCTGTTAAGGCTAACAGAGGTTGGAAAGACGGAATCTTTTTCGATTTTACCAAGGAAAGTGGCGCAGCGGTAACTCACTTGACTCATGTTCTGGATGACGGTCATCCAAAGCCCTGTATTACTACCAAAATTTCTCTTTCCCCGATTTCCTTAAATAGCTCGACACTGATTCGCGAGGACTTCTGTGAAAATGCGTGGCCGATATCCGCCCACAATCAGAGTTTTTATTTTGTCTTTAATAATCCCGTCGTTGACGGGACATAACCCTAATCTTCTTTCATCCTTTCGCGATTTTCTCTTACAGTTCCTTCGTATTTTTGTTCTCTGACTCAAATTTCTGGAGTAATTATATCATGAATCCATGATACAAAAGTAGCCCTAAAGCTGGCATGAACCCGAAGGTTGGTTTGAACACAGCAGTGCTTTTCTAAGCAGTTATAGAACCTACACTTGTCTGCTCAAAGGAATACGGATACCTATTAGTGGACATTCTTATGGGGTGTGTCCACACTTCTTAATGACGACTTGAACTCTGCTGGGAACACTTTCAATGAGATTTCCTGAACGTGTGTAGTAGGAGTCCCTTCTTCTCCAAGAGCCAAAACTGGAGAAGGTAGTGATGTTCGGACACTGGGGTCTGTAGCGAAGTTCACGTTCTAATTCACTCCAGAGGTGTTCCTTTGGGTTCACTTTCGGTTGTCGGCAGGGCAGTCCGTTTCAGGAATGTTTTTGTCCACAAAACTTTGCCTCACAAATGGTGATATATGACAGGATGCATTTTCGTGGTGATAAGTCAATTAGTCTCTGAACTG
Source organism: Schistocerca serialis cubense (assembly GCF_023864345.2). Lineage (NCBI taxonomy): Eukaryota > Metazoa > Arthropoda > Insecta > Orthoptera > Acrididae > Schistocerca > Schistocerca serialis. Next base: position 348,234,560 of record NC_064643.1, read on the forward strand.
CTCCTCTCTTGTATGCGTTACAAGTTGCTGTAAAATACGTTGATATCCCTTCGCATTTAGCTTTTTCTTAAGTGCATCAAGGGGACAACACTAGCCACGGGAAACACCCCCGTATCGTAATACCGCCTCGTCCGCACTTCTGTGACGGCAGGTAACGCTCTCCACATTCGTCAAACCCAAACCCGTCCGTCTGATAGCGACAGGAGATATTCATCACTTCAAATCACTCGTTTCTATTCATCCACTGCTCAGTGGCGTCGTTCTTTACGCCGTCTCAAGCATCGCTTAGCATTGATGCAGAAATGTGTGGCATAAGAGGAGGTGCTCCACCATTTTATCCCATTCTTTTTTAACCTCTTACACAGCCGTTGTTCTAGCTGGACTGCTGGTAACATTTTCCTACTCACTAGCGACCCCTTCCGCTTATTTCGTGCGATATTTTACAAACGCCGAGCACAGTGCTCGACTGTCCGTGTTCGTGAGGAGTTTGTGTCAGTTTTTAAGATAGTGGACCTCGGAACAGGGTGCTCCAGAAGTATGGTGCAATAGCCTGTCCAATGCTATCTGAGACGTACTACTGGGAAAGGTCAGTTTGTGCACTATAAAACCATGTCCACCCACCAGTTCTTTGACAGGCGTTCAGTACTGCCGTTGGTCTTTGTCAGATATTGTTCCGTGTTCTAAGTGCTCGTCGAGGCTATCAAAGGGAAGCCTATTAATTTACAACGGGCACCATTATATGTGCACCAAATAAGACCAATAATCGCTAATGAATACCGACAAGACTATCGCAGCCCAACAGAAGCTAGTTGAAGAGCTCACTTTTTAGCTACTTTATATAGTCGATCTTCTTCAAGAAAGATCCGTACCTAAAGACTCGAAAGTTACATCAATACACAAGAAAAGAAATACGAGTAATCTTTTGAATTACAGACCCATATCACTGACGTCGATTAGAAGTCACATTTTGGAACATGCACTGTCTACGAACATTATGAAATACTGCAGACAACCTTGTAAGTATGGAAACCACGCTAGTGAGTAATCGTCTTTGGTGTAATAAACGGCTTCAGCTGTATTTAGTCCCTTGTTTATAAATCACTACCGGTTTCGTGCCACTGAAAGCCACACTAACATTCTGATTCGGGCTTAGACTAAAAGCGAAGCGGAAGGTTATGGGACAGAAACAAAGGTCATCATTTTACACTGAATCTATATATTTCTCCACAGTGTTCCAGGAGAAATGGTCAATATTCAGGGACATGACAGGCACAATCATTGGAAGCAAGAAAGCCCAGTGAACATGGGCACTGAAATGCATGCTTTATGGGCTACGAGCAATTGTTCATCTTCACTTCTGTTAAACATATGTTCTACTGAACAAGTGCCCATAGCTCATAAAGCATGCATTACAGAGCCCATGGTTGTTAGACTATTTTTCTTTTTCTGTTTGGTCCATACCACCTTCTCACAAAATATGGAAATCAAAGAGCTTCTACTAGAAGAGATTTGTGTCACACTATCGAAGGTGAAGAGACGCTCGTAGCTCTTTAAAAGTTTCATTTTAGAAACCATGTTTATTAGACATTTTTGCTTCGAATGATCGTTCATGTCATATCCTTGAATATTGTCCTTTCCTCCTGGGACACCCTCTGTATACTATAAAACTGTGTGTGTGTGTGTGTGTGTGTGTGTGTGTGTGTGTGTGTGTGTGTGTGTGTGTGAGAGAGAGAGAGAGAGAGAGGGGGGGGGGGGGAGGAGGAGAGCCTGGAAAGAAAAGAAAAACCTACGTTCCGTAGGGGTGGGGGTGGAACGGGATGATGTAGAAGTATAACTATGGAATTGTCTGGAGTAATTTCAACAAAACCTTGTACATAAAGGACTCGCTACTTGCCTAAAAGTACTGTGTGGATAATATACGGTTACTTAGCACCCTTGGGGTTGGTGTGGGGATGAGGAGCCGTGCCACGTAAAAAATTTTAGATATCGAGCAAATATTCGAGTTCCTGACGGATGGCAGCCGACCGGTGGGTGGAGTATCTGGAGCTAAGAGCGGCCCGGGCGAAATGGAAGCAGCCGTGGAAGCCGGTCCAAGGCTGGCCGCATTGCTGGGAGCAGGAAACATTGGGAGAGTGGGAACGCCGTCTGGCCAGTTCCGAGGTCGCGTCCCGTTAGCCAGCCAGTCAGTCTGGGGTACACACCGCGCCTGCGCACGCTACTTCACAGGGACCGGCGCCGTAGCACGAGCCGCTGGGTGCCTCTGTTGCCTGCGTTGATCCCCGAAGCTTTCGGCCGCTTTTCCCTTCGGCCTTGGCAAGCGCACAACACTGATGCCATTGCAGTAATATGCAGTCCGAAACACTAAAATTCTGAATCTGGGTTAGACTAAAACGGAGACGAAGGTTGTGGAACACCAAAACAAAGGTCATCATTCTACAGTACCAGTCTGCGAGAATGATCACTGCGACGAGCCAATAAGTTTATTAGGTTGTTTCGGGACCTAAGATACTCTACCCGGCAGAATACCACAGACAAACTCAACATCCTCTCTAGAGTGTATGGTCTAAAACAGCAGAGTGCAGACACGTGTACAATATACAGGGTGATCAAAAAGTCAGTATAAATTTGAAAACTTAATAAACCACGGAATAATGTAGATAGATAGGTAAAAATTGACACACATGATTGGAATGACATTGGGTTTTATTAGGAAAAAAAAAACCAAAGTTCACAAAATGTGCGACAGATGCCGCTGGACAGCAAAACTGCTACCGTGACGGGTGAGAGGTACGCCGATATGTTACAGAGTCGCATCATCCCCAGCCTGGCTGATAAACACCTGCTGGAACGTACGATGTTTATGCAGGATGGCGCTCCATCCCATATTGCTAGACGCGTGAAAGATCTCTTGCGCGCGTCGTTTGGTGATGATCGTGTGCTCAGCCACCACTTTCGTCATGCTTGGCCTCCCAGGTCCCCAGACCTCAGTCCGTGCGATTATTGGCTTTGGGGTTACCTCAAGTCGCAAGTGTATCGTGATCGACCGACATCTCTAGGGATGCTGAAAGACAACATCCGACGCCAGTGCCTCACCATAACTCCGGACATGCTTTCAGTGCAGTTCACAACATTATTCCTCCACTACAGCTATTGTTGAGGAATGATGGTGGACATATTGAGCATTTCCTGTAAAGAACATCATCTTTGCTTTGTCTTTCTTTGTTATGCTATTTATTGCTATTCTGATCAGGTGAAGCGCTGTCGGACATTTTTTGACCGTTTGTATTTTTTTGGTTCTAATAAAACCCCATGTCATTCCAAGCATGTGTGTCAGTTTGTACCTCTCTATCTACATTATTCCGTGATTTATTCAGTTTTGAAATTTATACTGACTTTTTGATCACCCGGTATGTGACAGACACGTACGCGGGGGACATCGCGGGCAAATAGCTAGTATTAATATAAATTCCTGTATCCCGAGATAATCGTCTTCATGCGTAGTGGCTCAGGTGGCTTCTTTTATCGCTTTTAGCGAAGGTCGTAGTTTCCGCATAGCTCCCGCGTGCACAACGATAAGCTCGTGCAATGTTTCCATTGAGAGGGCACCGCTCCCGGGGATGAATCGTTTTATCTCCAGCATTTTGCGACAGGAAGCAAGATGAGATATCTTAAACGATTGTTGTTTTTGTCTGTGCGCGGTGCTTGTGTTTCGCCCCTTAATGGATGCGCCCCATTCGTAATGAAGCGCAGGCATGACTTGGTGGGTTAAGTGGTTGCAACAATTTTTTTTATACTCCCACTGCTTGAACTTCCAGGAAAACGGTGATCTCATTTATTTGCCACATACCAGTTGGGACGTGGAAATTATTCAACATTCATTTTCACGACTCTGAGAAGTTTCCCTGTAAATAACTATAGTGTACATAATGTGGTCACAAGTTAAAACATTTAGTTGTAATTTGGTGCAAGATCTTTACATCATTTTACTCAAGATTTGTTTTCGTTCGCTTTCTCTACACACGACGCCACAAAATACAGAAACTGGCCAACTAGTAATATCGTATGTTGGCGTCAGGATTTGTAATGTTACTTTTTACTTTTATTTAATTTTTTTACATGAGCATATGATGCTCCACATTCTTTTTGAAACTGTTTAATGTAAATGGTCTCGACCTGGAAGTGAGTTCAACGCTACAGTGCTGGACTAAGCATGGTCCTATTTGGAGGCAGTCTTCTACAGCTTACCGGAATTAGCCTAAGGCTTTAACAGAACACAAATACAATTTTTCAAAATGCAAAGCATTTTTGTCATTTCTTAGCCCCAAGATGCCGTCTCCATCCTGTTTTGTAACGTTAACTGTTTCCTGTGCTCATCTTATAAACGTCCACCCGTTTCGATGTATGGCTTGTTCTGGATAGAGTGGCTGTGGTGTATTGCAATGCCCACGTACAGTGAGTTTTGCACCGTGGATCAGATGATGCTCCACATCGAGTAACGTTTTATGAGGTGAAAATAATATGAAAATAAAGAAGTGTTTGATCCTAAGATTTCTGTACTGCAGTCTTTCCACTGACATAACCAGTAGTGTAAACATTTTTCCATATGTTACAACAACAATAATTACACTTGTACTAGAGGAAACGTTGTTTTAAATAGCCCAGTCTTGTACTGTTAACCATAAGACAATTATTGTTCGCACACACGTGAAGGTGGGAGATATACCTAATTAGCATAACATGATTAATAATTGTCTTCGGAGTCTTTCGCGACGGCATACATGAATAACACGTTCTCGGTTTTCTCCTGACGACGATGGCGGAGATGGCCATCGAAAGCGCGAGGATTTTATTCAAATTGACGCGGCTGGAAAACCGAGAACGTTTTATTCATAATTAATAATTAAAATTTGTAACCTATAAGACATAAAACATTTAACCCATAAAGTGGCAGTTAACAACAACTTAACAGTGTCGCTAGCTTACGTGCACAAAATGACTGAAATGACATGAAGTTCCTCCAAGTAATGCTTTTTGGTCACTTAAATCGATTTCGTTCATCGTATTGGAAAATTATGGTTATTTAGTTAAATCCCTACTCGTGGAGTAATTTCCTGTGACGCTTACGAGGCATCATTAGCAGTTGCTCGGGCTAAATGATGTCCATAATTCCACATTTGCAAGAACTGTGCGACCTGCCGATAAAACAACGTTTTCGCGGAAGCAGAAACGACTGCCGCATCCTTTTCTGACATATTTGCATGCCTGTTTGTACTGCCTCACGGTGTTAATGGGCGAAGATTAAGAAGCCAATTCAACGATGCTGCTGTGAGAAGAGATACATGTTTCTCAAGACTAAAAGTATTCCATTACGATGTGCTTTAGCTAAGCGAGAGCCGATTTACCATGTGGCTTTACAGCCGCGTGCACTGATGTCATTTCCAGAAAAGACGACGTTTGGGTCATCAGCTGAGGACGTCCGACAGACACGCACAGGTACCCGTGTCCCTGAGCGGTACTCTTGGCGGGAAGAATTTGGCCAGACATCCCTTAAACAAAACGAGCATAAATCATGTGAGAATTCTGTCTTATTGAACCCAAAAATCTAGGGTAACCAGCAACCGTTACGGTAGCTGATAGAGTGGATTCCTAGGCTGTATCTCCATCTATAAAAACGTCGAACAAGTTATGCATTCCACCTGCTCACAGTAGTTCAGACGCAAATTTGATCTTTCTGCTCCTGAGATTTCCGGGTCAAATGGCAAAATAACTTGATAAAAAAAATAATGCATCAGATTTTTCATCGTCGTAGCCCGGAAAGGGGGATTACGACATCGTCTAGAAAGTTACTACTTCGAAAAAACAGAAGCGATTTAATATTCCAGTTGTAAAGCACGGTACGGAATTCCCGTCGACACGACACTGAAGAGTCGACTATCGAACGACCGTAGTCGTTTAATGGCGATAACAAGTCTTAAGTTCAGGAGACCACGTTGTCTGCAGCCATCTTACAAATTTAGAACCGTAAATGTTGTTGTTCGATTTCTGTAATGACCCGAAGTTTATCAGGATGATTCATGCAAGTGAAATTTAGCTTCTGGGCCCTCTCGCTTGGAAGTCAAACGAATGCATCATTCCTTGTCCAGTGTGACTCATCTTGTTAGACGTTTCCTCGACTAGAACCGGAGACTCTTGGCAGTTGAAGGGTGCCATTCCCGGTGATCAAACCAGTGTCTGCATGGTTGCGACACTTCTTGCAGGGCGGTGCGGCGGAAGCGGTCTTCAGAGGAATTAATATCTCTCTTTATGTTTCCAGTATCTTGGCGTGTTCCCAAAAGGTGAGTTTGTGGATTATGTACTTATTTCAGGGTCAGTTTTAGGGTACGCGAATTATTCCAGTATGTGTTATTACGAATTAATTACGTTATCGTCTCCTGCCCTAAGTGTTTTATGCAGTGTGGGATATTTTTGGTAGCAAAGATGTTTGAAATAAAGTAAGCTATTATGAAATCAACACATTCATAGTGTTAATTGAATTGTAAATAATGCTTACTAATACGGCCTTAGCATAGCGAACATTTAACCATCGCTAAGTTTATGAATACTTCTTGCTGAAGTTATTTGTCATCATCCGTAAGGTGGGCTTGATTCAGTTACCTTCAGCAGTTCACTTCACATCATTACAGCAGTTCACTTCACATCATTAATAAACTGCCTTGCATACTCATATCTAGCCCAGCTCCTGTTGTTCTTCCTTCCACCGTTCCTTCGATTACAGTTTCAGCAACGAGTGATGGAATATGTGCCGAACGGTTTTATATCCTTGATTCGTTATATTCTTTACAAGACATTTTCTTGCAGGACGTCGTCATTCCTTAATTGCCATTCCTGTAGCACCACATTTCGACGACTTACACTTATTTAATTTCTATCTCCAGCTTTTACATTTCGCGCCCATACAGAGCTGTGATATACACCCAGCTTCTCATGTGTCTTCTTATGGAGCCGAGCGAGCGGCCAATATCTAAGGAAACTAGTTTTAATGAGTAGGAAGCTCTGCGGCGTGATCTTGCGACCACCTTCGCTTATCTGTGTGTTACAGATGAATATTCGCTCCTTTCGGAACTGGAGCAATACTGTCTACGGTGACACAGTGACTGACTTTTAAAACAGTGCCGAGACATGTGTATGGTGGGGAATTGATGCTGTTATTGACATTTTGTAAAGTCCACAGCACCATCATTCTATTGTTACCATGTAAGTATAGCGTTTGAGGTCGACGATCTCATTTAGGTGCTCTTCGCAATGCAGGATTGTCAACGCTTTCAGCCAGTGACAATGCAGTAGATTTTGTCTGTGACACAACTTGATTTTTACAGAAAAAAAACTGTGGCCGGGCTGGGTTGTTGCAAAATGACGTTTGACAGTTGACTCAGCAACGTCTACATCAATTTGCACCACCTTTGTTTCTTTAACGCTACGTCAGTTGATAAAACTGTAGGCACGGTAGTAACGTCAACGAACACATTCCACCTTGTGCAGTGTATGCATCATTACTGAATAAATCGTTACTATACATGTTCACGCTTAACATCATGGCAGAATGTTCTTAGAAACACATTTAGACTATTTCTCAACCGTTGCAGTGTGTAATAGCAAGCGGGAATAATGAATCGTAAATCTTTCCGTGCGAGCCCCTATTGATCACGAGGGCCGTTTTTCCCATGTAGGTGGGACTCTTCAAAATATTTTCGCATTAGGAGGAGAAAGTTGTTGACTGAAATTTCAAGAGCAGATCTCGTCGCAACAAAATCCGCTTTTGTTTTAATAATTGCCACCCCAACTCGAATATATCCGTGCAACACTCTCCCTTATTCTGCGACAATACAAAACGAGCTGCCCTTCTTTGACCTTCTCCCAATGCTCTCCGTCAGTCTTATCGGGTAAGGATCCCATATCGCGCAGCAGTACGTCAGAAGAAGACGGTCAAGCTCGTGTAGGCAGTCCAGTAAATTTGTTGCACCTTCTATATAAGTGTTAAGTTAATAAAACGAAGTCTTTGATTCACTTTCACCACAGCATATTCTGTGGGATGGTTCGAGTTAAAGTAATTAGTAGTTGTAATCCCTAGATATTTAGTTGAATCGATAGCCATTAAACTTCTACGATTTATCGTGTAACCGAAGTTTAACAGAATTGTTTTTAGTTCTCATTTGGAGGACTCGCACTTCTTATTGTTCAGGGATTTACCACTTTCCGAATCCACGTGTGTGAATTATTTTACAATTCGTATTGATCGTCAAACAAGTATACGTATTTGTGAACAATCTAAGAGGCCTGTCAGATTGTCTCCTAAATTGTCTATGTAGATATATTTATTCTTAAATAGAGCCCTTACCATATATCTTACTCACGGCGCTTAGTCTCGAATTTAATGACAAACTTGACGTGGTAATTTTAGTTCAGTGCCGCGAGTGATAGGCTAGTCGGTGCTTCACTGTCATAAGCTATAATGTGTCCTATAATCTTCTCTCTCCCAAAATCTTCTGTAGAGACTTGACAACAATGCTTCATGTTGAAAGTAGGCGTCACGGTTCCTACCGGCATGATCATAATAACTTTTCATTGTTAAATTAAAGGACCGTACGTTGCAGACATTGTCATCTTACATGGATCAAGCGATTGTTTGATTGTGTTGCTGTCTCTGGTGCTTCAGCCGAGCCCAAATTAAGTATCGAGTGTAACGCTTTCTGTCACCAACTTTTCTTTCAAATCTGATCACGTTGATCAGCCTTATTGCAGTTTTAATTGGAATCTTGCGCGAATAGTTTGATGTTGACTAAAGTTTTTTTCTCCACGAATAAGTTAGTTGACGCAGTGGTCAAAGTACACTTGCTGGATTTGCCTTCGGGACGAGCGGGGTTTCAAATCCTCGTCCAGTCCTGCAGTTCTGGTTTCCCTAAATCGATTTATACGCTTGTTAGGGTAATTGCTTTTGAAAAGAAAAGACTGGTTTCCTTTCCCATTCTTGCCCAATCCAAGCTTGTGCTCCGGCACTAAATACCTCGTTGTCGACGGGACGCTAAATCCTAATACTATGTTCTCGATTCCTCTGTATAGCAAACATCGGAAATTTGCCGACGTTTGAAATAAGAGTTTAGCGAGCTCTTTCTGTAGTCCATTTTTTCCGTCGTGGGCCAGTGTTTTTTTTTTTCAGACAGATGTTATTCTTGCTAACAAGGGAAGCTCCCCATCTCCCTCCCCTACTGGTTCAAATGGCTCTGAGCACCATGCGACTCAACTGCTGAGGTCATCAGTCGCCTAGAACTTAGAACTAATTAAACCTAACTAACCTAAGGACAGCACACAACACCCAGCCATCACGAGGCAGAGAAAATCCGTGACCCCGCCGGGAATCGAACCCGGGAACCCGGGCGTGGGAAGCGAGAACGCTACCGCACGACCACGAGATGTGGGCCCCCTACTGGTAAAATGGCCAATGAACAGCCCGTGAAAAACTGAACACACATCAAGCATGGAAACAGGAAGAAGGTATACTGAACTGGGGGGAAGAAAAAAAAAAGAAAAGCAAAATACACTCCTGGAAATTGAAATAAGAACACCGTAAATTCATTGTCCCAGGAAGGGGAAACTTTATTGACACATTCCTGGGGTCAGATACATCACATGATCACACTGACAGAACCACAGGCACATAGACACAGGCAACAGAGCATGCACAATGTCGGCACTAGTACAGTGTATATCCACCTTTCGCAGCAATGCAGGATGCTATTCTCCCATGGAGACGATCGTAGAGATGCTGGATGTAGTCCTGTGGAACGGCTTGCCATGCCATTTCCACCTGGCGCCTCAGTTGGACCAGCGTTCGTGCTGGACGTGCAGACCGCGTGAGACGACGCTTCATCCAGTCCCAAACATGCTCAATGGGGGACAGATCCGGAGATCTTGCTGGCCAGGGTAGTTGACTTACACCTTCTAGAGCACGTTGGGTGGCACGGGATACATGCGGACGTGCATTGTCCTGTTGGAACAGCAAGTTCCCTTGCCGGTCTAGGAATGGTAGAACGATGGGTTCGATGACGGTTTGGATGTACCGTGCACTATTCAGTGTCCCCTCGACGATCACCAGTGGTGTACGGCCAGTGTAGGAGATCGCTCCCCACACCATGATGCCGGGTGTTGGCCCTGTGTGCCTCGGTCGTATGCAGTCCTGATTGTGGCGCTCACCTGCACGGCGCCAAACACGCATACGACCATCATTGGCACCAAGGCAGATGCGACTGTCATCGCTGAAGACGACACGCCTCCATTCGTCCCTCCATTCACGCCTGTCGCGACACCACTGGAGGCGGGCTGCACGATGTTGGGGCGTGATCGGAAGACGGCCTAACGGTGTGCGGTACCGTAGCCCAGCTTCATGGAGACGGTTGCGAATGGTCCTCGCCGATACCCCAGGAGCAACAGTGTCCCTAATTTGCTGGGAAGTGGCGGTGCGGTCCCCTACGGCACTGCGTAGGATCCTACGGTCTTGGCGTGCATCCGTGCGTCGCTGCGGTCCGGTCCCAGGTCGACGGGCACGTGCACCTTCCGCCGACCACTGGCGACAACATCGATGTACTGTGGAGACCTCACGCCCCACGTGGTGAGCAATTCGGCGGTACGTCCACCCAGCCTCCCGCATGCCCACTATACGCCCTCGCTCAAAGTCCGTCAACTGCACTTACGGTTCACGTCCACGCTGTCGCGGCATGCTACCAGTGTTAAAGACTGCGATGGAGCTCCGTATGCCACGGCAAACTGGCTGACACTGACGGCGGCGGTGCACAAATGCTGCGCAGCTAGCGCCATTCGACGGCCAACACCGCGGTTCCTGGTGTGTCCGATGTGCCGTGCGTGTGATCATTGCTTGTACAGCCCTCTCGCAGTGTCCGGAGCAAGTATGGTGGGTCTGACACACCGGTGTCAATGTCTTTTTTCCATTTCCAGGAGTGTAGAAACAGTGGACGGTCCAAGCTTAGCAAGTGCAGTATTGAGCAGGCTTGAACAGCTGCGGGGTTAAGTGGTCACGGTTGTGTTCAAAATTACTTAGTGCCTTTAATTTTTATGTTTTTTTTCCCCATAACATTATGAACTCTCCACCCGGTCATTGAAATGTTTGTTCTCTTCTGTAATCTTGGCAGGTGTCATACTGTACACAGATTATAGGATACGGTACCGTCGCAAGTAAATGTGATGATTAGTGAGTGGAGGCGAGATACCACATAGACGTCTCACAGAAATGAAACTGGTATGAAGTGTGTTGCAACAAATGAAGTCATGCCTCAAAACTTCCAAAACGAACTTAACTCCAAAAACGTTAAAAAAACATATGTTTTGACAGAGCGTAGAGAAACCGTGTGGTTGTGAAACTGTTGCGTTAATTCGTTGCAGCTTACGTGACAAACCATTACGTTTTCATAATTTCCTTGGGAGTGCTCACATTCATACAAACACCTAAAACTGGCAAGGAGATACATCTCACTCGTTCACTCAGTCACTCACCAGTCGTACAAATTAGGTGCGTCGATAAGAGATTCCTATCATATGACCCACGTACCATCACGAATGCCGTGTATGACACACCAGACGTGTTTTCCGGTGGAGGGTTCGGCTGACTTCTCCCTTGTCATCGAACGTTTGCCGTTGCCATTTGGAAGCCATTTCCTTTCGACTGCTAATAGAATAGTTGCTTGGAATCAACTGTCAGTGTAGGTCCCTCCCTTACACCATGCTACAGACACAGTTTTGAATACAGCAAACAGCGGAAAAAAAAATTGACACAAGATAGGTTCGAACACAGCTTGCCGGCTTGGCAGTCCGATATCGTAACCACTTAACCACGACGCCGTTGCTCTAATGAGCTGCTCTACATTGCACTTACGCTGGGACCGTTTACTGTTTCCATTTTTTTTCTTTTTTCACAGTTCAGTACGCCATCTTCCTGTTTTCATGCTTGATCTATGTTCAGTTTTTGTCGGGTTGCCCACTGAACCCTCTTACCACTAAATCTGAGGGGGGTGCGATGGAGAATTCCTCTTATATGTATGTTTTACGTGGTAACATTAGGCTGCTCAAACAATTTTTGAACGCATAATACTTTGACCTGCTTCTGACTCTGACTTCCTGGACACCCAGAATGTCCTGTGGACGCGTTGGCTACCTACCTGATGTCAAAACTTTTTCGATCCAGTTAGGCAGTGTTCGACAATTAATGCCCCTAAAGCACCTTTTTGCTCTAAAATCGACCGGCCGGAGTGGCCGTGAAGTTCTAGGCGCTACAGTCTGGAGCCGAGCGACCGCTACGGTCGCAGGTTCGAATCCTGCCTCGGGCATGGATGTGTGTGATGTCCTTAAGTTAGTTAGGTTTAATTAGTTCTAAGTTCTAGGCGACTGATGACCTCAGAAGTTAAGTCGCATAGTGCTCAGAGCCGTTTGAACCATTTTTTTGCTCTAAACTCTATGGTAGTGTTTTAAGTGACGTAGTCTGGGGAACAACTTGTTATCGGTTTGCATTGCTAGATACAGAGGAAAAAGCTGTTTAATGCAGCTAAAGCGCGAAACAGAATGTGTGCCTGTTGTGAAACGACATCGAAGCAGCGTTCTGTCGTTGCAGCTTCTTTCCAGCGATTCTTCCTCAACAGGAACGGTGATATTCCGTTGTACGGAAATAGCTAGCGTCGGTATCAGTTACGACCTTGATTCCCATATGTGGATGACGCAGGCCGGTTGGCATAGCGCTGTTCATAGCTTAGAATAGCTGACTTTCTATGTACCAAACGATTCATCCCACTTGTTTACTGAGACGATGGTGGTTCTGTAAGAAGCCTCTTGGAGACCAATTACCTGAGATGACTCTTGTTTCTTTACCTAGAGCGTCATACCTTAAACAGTGAATGTCTTGCGTTACTTCGCAGTCGTCTTTTTAATAACTAAATTTTAAGCTTTTAGAGTCCCTTTTTTGCATTTGGACGCGTTGTTTTTATTGGTGTAGAAAGCAGAGGAAGTAATTTATCATTCGGTTGATGGCGACGAGTAATGAGAACACATTCATTTCACATTTTCACTTCAAAAACTTAACCACTTCCTTGGTTGTTACTGAAACAAGAAAAAAGAAATTGTGAACTTGACGAAGGTGCCTTGAGCTAATTGAAAGTGCTCGTATTTTGTATGTTATTTGTCATTGTAACGATTAATACAAGAAGAAACAGTGCTCATTGGAAACTAATAGCCATCGATTGCATATAAAATTTATCTATTACCTTTCGTATGAGGAACATGGGAAAAAACGGCACGCGAGCCGGGTTCTTGGCCGTCCCTGATACTGTGAATTAGCATTCCATGATTGTAGAGAGGTAGCAGAACAAGAAATATTGTAAATAAGCAATTGTTTACTGTCGAACTAGGAAGAAGACTACGGTTGCTTCCAGAAACAATCGTTAACTAGGAGAACCAAGAATTGAGGATCACGCCCGAAATTAGTCACATAAGTGATTCTTCCCGCCGTACAGCAACGATTTGTTACACGAAACGAACGTACTATGTGAAACGGCAATATTTGTTACAAATACTGACATAATTACATCGATTCGTATGAAGTGATGGAACAGTGGTAGTTACTGTAGGAGAGTTAGACGGAAAAATTCTAGTTTTCACATTTTCGGATTTTTATCCCATTATAAAATTTGCAATTTCTGAATTTTTAAAAAAATGTAATCTACATTGATTGAAAATGGTAATATTTTTACGTGCATTCCTTTAAGATCTAATAGAATCGGTAATTTTTTTATATAGAAGGCAGTGGATTGCTGTGTTTCAACGATTAAATGGTGGTCATGTTCAGAAGCGTATGGGCACCAGGTTGACGAAGTTGAAAGAAAGTTTGAGAGACAAGAAACTTTCTGGTGGTAAAATCATAAGCGGCAGGCTGACAGACAAAATGATTGATGAACTACAGCAGTATTATGGGATGGCCATTAGAAATAATACTGAGGATTTGTTGAAAATGAAGAAGGCAGTATGGGCTACCTTCTTTCACAGACTGTCAACCTATGAAAAACCAGTACACCACATTTGCCCTCTTTGACCTGATTCGTGGTGCAATTACCGCAATACCCAGTACCCAGTACTCAAAAAGTTAATACAGCCATAAACATTTCATCCCAGCAGCAGTCATGGATATCATAAAACCTATTTACAGAGACCTGGCAAATCCTGAATTACTGAAGAAGTGTCCATGGTCAGACACAAAATCCTAATGACTCGTTCAGTAAACGTATATGGACTCGCTTACCCAAATTTTTTTTTTTTGAATGAAGACACTAAAGTGGGGAGTCAGTGATGCTGTTACTGCTTTTAATGGTGGCAGCATTGGTAAGGTGAAAGTGCTAAAGCATATGGGAATTAAGTACGGTGCAGGTGCTTCTGAGTGACTATAAATAAAAAAAAAGTAAGCATACATTGAGTTCCAGTCTTTTCAAACTTTAGAAGCCGTTACTGAAATTTTACATTTTCTGTTGTATTTCCCCTAAATCTCAGAAACCACTTCGAGTAGAGTATTCAAATTTTCAGGGAGTAATAACATACATATCCTGTGTACTGAACTAAAAATAGTTCAAATGGCTCTGAGTACTATGGGACTTAACTTCTGAGGTCATCAGTCCCCTAGAACTTTGAACTGCTTAAACCTAACTAACCTAAGGACATCACACACATCCATGCCCGAGGCAGGATTCGAACCTGCGACCGTAGGGGTCGCGCGGTTCCAGACTGTAGCACCTAGAACCGCTCGGCCACCCCGGCCTGCTCTATTGAACTAAATGAAGAACATAATGTCATGTATAATTAAAATTATTTAGGATAACGTACAAAAAAGTACACAAAATTTTAACCGTGTAATTAAAAAATTGTATTTCTGAAAGTAGTGGCTGAACTGCAATTATTGTAGTTTAGTAGACTCTAAACATACAATTTTAATGTCCTGTAAAAGTTTCATGTCAATGGCTGCAGTGGTTCCCGAAATACAGGGAAGCCAAATCACTAAATTTAACATTGTCGGGATAGGGCGTTCCACCTCCCCTTAATAGTATATACTTGTTCTGAATCCTGCATTAACTATTCCCCACGATAAAACGTAGTAATTCGTTCCATTGGTCTAATAGCGTACTTTCAAGTGGCTATATTTTATTCAGTTAAAAAATGGAAGGGATAAATAGTTGTTTGTAGAGGAACGGCTCATGAATGTAGACATAAGACGTTACCCAGTACAGTACAGCTTACTTTGTTTCAGTTTCTAGTACGTGCAAAAGTGTAGTTATCTGTTCAATGACTTATTCTGATGATAGGATATAGGTATGTAGCATTGTTTTCAGACTACCAGTGCTTCTCAAAATTGAGAATTTTTAGTACTAGTAAACGTGAAAGGACGTGGGTTGCGGTTGTAAAGAGCTTTATTGCTTTTTTGATAAGGGATTTATTATTGTTTCCGAACTTCATTTTCTCTCGAATCGTTTTCAGAATCACTGTCTCTAATTATTGTATCAAACAGCGTGTGTACTGTGATCAATCTTAATGCGGATGTGGGGAGCGATGTTTGGCCAGGTACGGAGGGGTAACGGGGCTACTTGTGTACTAGGGTTGATGGTACAATGCCAAATACGTGCGCATGTATTGTTTTAGCAAACAACGCAGTTGCCCCACGAGACACTTGCTTCTGGAGCTGCTGAATAAGTACAGCGAGGGGCGTGTGACGGGAGCAGAGGCCACATGTAAATGCTTCTGGGGGGCGTGCCTGTATTGTGTGTCGACACCTGCCGCCTAATTGTCACCAGGTGTTGACTCTCTCTCTCTCTCTCTCTCTCTCTCTCTCTCTCTCTCTGTGTGTGTGTGTGTGTGTGTGTGTGTGTGTGTGTGTGTGTGAGAGAGAGAGAGAGAGAGAGAGAGAGAGAGAGGGGGGGGGGGGGGGGGGGGGTGAGAGAGAGAGAGAGAGAGAGAGAGAGAGAGAGAGAAGGTTAATTCACATGCCCTCAGTTGTCATTTCCTTCGTCCTCTTGGAAACGTATCAGCATTTGGACCAAATTTTATCGTGTGGGACTCTTGCGTGACCCCAGTAATTTCAGAAACGCTAGTCAGTGTACGGAGATTTGTTGCAATTTCAGTGTTATTAGTGGCCGACAATCCAGGCATTGTCCGGATTTTCATTTTGCATTTTTTCTATTGGAAACGAAGGCTTAGTATACTTCTGCAGTAGACTCGGTGTGAGATGATCCCGGACAATTTCTGTACTTCACGTGTCTACAGCGCGATTTTGTAAGCGACCACATTTCTGGCATTACGTCATCACTGATAACGCAGTGGCCGACGACCTTCACTTAACTACCGAGAGCAGCGGAGTTTGCGTTGAGTTGTTAGTGCTAACAGACGAACAACACTGCGTGAAATAACCGCAGAAATCAATGTGAGGCGTACGACGGACGTGTCCGTTACGAAGATCATGCGAAGTCGGACTGTAGTGGGCTACGGCAGTAGGTCACAGGTGTGACTGCCTTTGCTAATAGCACATCGCTTGCATCGCCTCTCCTGGGCTCGTGAGCATGTCGGTTGGATGTTAGAGGATTGGGAATCTATGGCCTGGTCAGATGGGTTCCGATTTCAGATGGTAAGATCTGATAGTAGGGTTCGAGGTGGCGTAGACCCTACGAAGCCATGAACCCAAGTTGTAAAAACTCCACTGTGCAAGCGGGTGATTCCATAATGGTGTGGCTGGTGTTTACATGGAATGGACCCAGTCCTCTGGTCCAACTGAACCGATAATTGACTGGAAATGGTTATGTTCGGCTACTTGGATACCATTTGCAGCCATTCATGGAATTAATGTTCCCAAACAACGTCCAAATTTTTATTGCGTCATGTCTCCGGACCACAATTGTTCGCGACTGGTTTGAAGAGCACTCTGGAGCGACTGATTTGGCCACCCAGTGCCCGATATGAAACCCATGGAACATTTCTGGAACATAATGGAGAGGTCAGTTCGTGCTTTGGCAACGCTTTCGTAATTATGGGCGTCTGTAGAGGGAGCACGACACAATATTTTTGCGAGGTAGCTCCAACGTCTTGCTGAGCCCATGCCACACCGAGTTACGACACTTCGCCGGCCAAAAGGAGTCCCAACACGATATGAGGAGGCATCCAATGACTTCTGCACGTCAGTATATTGACGGATATTGTTTCCTCCCACAGCCGTTTGTGCTTCGCAGTTGAAAGGGTGAAAAGCGCTGCCAGGTGTCAGGTATTTCCGTAAGTTGACTTGATTGTAGGAGTGTCTTGGTAACAAAGAATAAATGTCTTAATACTTAATGCATGATGCGGCATTTTTTTCACGTATCTCATTGTCTATGACGTCATATCGTCCGATCTGTGTGTCATACAATGATTTAGCATTGCAGATGCTATCATCGGCATAAGTGAATATTGTTTGCAAAATGTGTTGCGAATAGAGTTGATGGCAAAGAAGCAATACATTTAAACGCCAAGCCCAATTTCAATATTTCCTTTCAGTCTTTATTTGTGCCATTATGATGTCCAGTCTCAGATTAGGCGCTTTTCGTATCCTCAGCTCAAAGTGGTTCTACACAAAAAAGCTTGTATTTTCTGGTAGGTTATTCCAACTCATTTCAGGTCTCTTACTGCTATGATCCGTTTCATTGTTTCACTTTTAGCTATACTGCGAGTTTAATAGAACTTCCCAACTTTCCTATGTATCTGGTTGGTTCCATTCTTTAAATATATATGCACAGAATATTTGTCTGCAGTTACCATATCCGAATAAATGTTGGTACATATGTGGTTTTCCTCATTTGCTGTTAGTCCATATATTCCTTCTTCGTGTATTTTCCTAATAACTTCCTTTTGTCGTTTTGATTCTTTCAACCTCCGTCTAACAAGTGGTACACACGAAGAAATTCATGTTTTAGGGCCGTGTTGTATCTCAGTTTTGTGTATTTTGTGGTGAACCTTTCCGAGAAAATGGCGTTATCTGCGTGTGTATGCGGATTCCTTTTGTGGCAACGAGTTTCATAACTAGTATTTTCTAAGACAGTATTTTTACAAATTGGACCAAATTTCGAAAAACCTAGATTTTTTGGTATTTAGTTTCTAGAAGTTGATTGTAGGCATGGGGACTCCATAGCTGCCTAATTCCAGATCCAGGCAATAGGGGATGTTAACCAGAACCTAAAATTACTTTTATTCACTCCTGGACTTTGCTGTTAACAATCCATTGAAATTTGGGAATAATGGAGATATTCTTCAACACAATACTAGAAGGAAAACTGATATAGCCTTTACACTAGTGCAGTTGTATCCAGGCTGTCGTAATTACCTATTGAGGAGTAAAATTACTTTTCTGAGGGGGTAAAAACGAATGGATTCAATTGTGTTTCGGTCAGGAAAGTAATTATTTTTTTAATATCATTACTATTATCACTGTTTCATACTGATTACATTAAATTACCAATAATTACTAGCATAAATGTGTGACACAATGTGATAGATGTTACGGCTTGTGAAACGAATGGATAAATAAATAGTTCAAGTGGCTCTAAGCACTATGGGACTTAACATCTGAGGTCATCAGTCCCTTAACTTAGAACTACTTAAACCTAACTAACCTAAGGACATCACCAACCTGCGACCGTAGCAGCAGCGCGGTTCCGGACTGAAGCGCCTAGAACAGGTCGGCCACAGCGGCCAGCGGATAACAACATCGCACTCACATGGTCCACTCACTACACACATACTTTGTACCTTGCATCTGCGACAGTTAAATCCAGACATTACTATGTTATATGCCATAGTTATCTCCTGGCCTAACAATGAAACTGGATTATTTTGGCGAGAATGTAATCGCTCAGTGAGGCAGATAATTGTTACTGACGAGGTGCCAAATCGGACGTCTGACAGCACTATCAAACGCGACGACAAAACACGGGAAAATCTCTCATGCCTGCCGGACCATAGGGTTTGCTGCATTAGCGGGGTTTTTACGGTATCTGGAAACAACGGTCAGAACGTTCTACCAATCGTTCTGTACGTCCTTATCACGGAGCTCTGCCACAACAGCTTTTTAATAATCCTCATCCTTGGAAAATTCGTGACGGCTGCGAATCAGTTCAGAGATGGCCTGAATGTTGTCAACTATGGTCGATGTCCTTCCTTCCGAACAGCATTATCCACTTCCGTACAGCCTTAATCAAATTGTTTGCACCGCTTCATTACGAGTAGACGCGACAGTTAATTTGGTCCATATATCGCCAGAATTTCACGATGATTCTGCATAAAATTTAGATGCTTTGCCCATAAGAATCTTACTCTCCCGTGCACTTCAACTTTGGAGTACGTTAAGTGCCCGCGTCATTTCATCTCTAATCTGATTCGCAGCAGAACTGTCTGCAGGAAACCCAGAACATATACTCTGTTCTGACAATGCGCCACCTCTGTCGTGCAATGCACACTGCGTGGGAAGACATGTGCAACTTACTTTTTGTAGTCCACTTGTATAATGAAACATAGTGATAGTTTGTAATGATCAAAGTTGGAACAATAATGAAGTAACGTGGGTTTTTCAGTAATAAAATCTTTTTTTGCCTTCGGCGTGGTGTCTGCCCAGCAAGTCATTATATGCTATAGGTAGGTAAGCAAGCCGAGTCGTCCCGGAAGGAAGTCACTACTTGCCCACATCCGCACAGCTGCCTGCGCGCCATGACGGGCCGTTCCGCATCGCGGCCAACAGGCTTTCAGACTCACTCCCTGATGAAACAACCCAGGGGATATTTTAGCCACCTGCCGGGCTCACAGAGAGAAGCCAAATGTCTCGGCGAGTTCCCGAAGACCTTGGTATTCAGTTAAGTAAACAACCATATGATTCACCTCTAGATGGACAACGCTGGGTTTCGGTAAGACTGTAACCACCTAAGTGGCTACGAGAAGTGTTTTGCACTGTTGAACATAGCGACAGAAAGGACAGAAAATATCAGCGTTTAACATCGCATCGAAGACGAGGTCATTAGTGACTGAGTACAAGCTTGGTTGGTGAAGCAAACGGATGATAGAAGGCAGAGTCCTTTTCAAGGGAACCATCCCAGATTTATGTTATTCGATTTATTTGACTCATAGGCTGTCGGGTGCTTGGGAGATCTCCTTACCCAAATAGCTGTTTCGACAGCATTCTCTAGAGAACCAGGAAGATGGACACTACCTATTTCCCCTCGTGGAAGCAGTGATAAAAAGTCTGGCGAGTCTGTGAGTATTCCCATTATTTAACTTGCGAATCTACAAAATCCAGAAAAATATTGTCACATTGCGTAAATTGGTGTTTCACTGTAATCCCCTTAGTTACAGAATTTACAGTTATGTATTACATCTTGAATATTTAAGTCTACGGGACGCAAATTTCTGTCATACGACGCTGCATTCGTCGTCGCCTTCCGTCACTACCATGGTCTCGATTTTTAGGTATTCTCAGTACTGATTTTTCGGTTGAGGAACAAGCAAGAGCTTATAAGCTATCCCGAGCCATACTATTTCTCAAATATACTGTTACGCTTTTACACCAAAAGGAACTCCCTTCTGCTGTAGAACTTGTTGCAGGAATGGTGGCAGTGAAAAAAAAATAGTTTGAACAATTCTTCCAGGAACTTTCATTCTCAGTCATTTTTTTGGTAACGTCTACCAAACTGACAGACTGACTGAAATTGTTCTTTACTACGCTGGAACAAAATACAGCCTCTACTTCTGCATACAACTGAGAGCGACTGAAGTACGCGCCATACGTTTGTAAAAATGAATCAACACACATGACCGTTGCTAGGTGTTTTGCCGCCCTAGGCGAGAATTGAAAAATGACACCCCTCTTGTTTACTACCATCGGTCTTCCCGAATCCCCCTCCCTACCTCCTCCTCCTCCTCCTCCTCCACCTCCACCACTACCACCAACACCACCACCATCACCTAACAGCACAACAATGCAAATCTCCTATTATTCTTCTCAGTTTTAATGTTTTCTCCTCAATTCTTCGACAGCAAATGTCCTCAACTTAAAACAGGAATTAGCCCAGGAAACTGCCGATATCCTTCGAAGAATTACGCCTGACGCCAGTTTATAAGCATGCAGTATGTTTGTGAGGCTGCTCTGGAATGAAGTAGAAGAGCGTAATAAAATGTGCGAATGTTGCAAGTAAAAATAAGCGTCGAAATTCCGGGTAAGCAGAGGCACTGATTCTCCTGTTTTAATTGGAGATACGGTATACAAAACTTTTAAAAACCGCCCGTGTGCCGGATTCCGCAGAGCTTTAGTGAGGTATAAATTACCTTTTACCGGCAGTCTGTATATTTTTGGTTGGGCATATACACGTCATATCGCCCCCGCCCCCTTCCCGTCGAATGAGTTCGTGAAACTGGATGCTGTTGGATATGTCCATAAAACTAGCAAAACAGTAAAACATATGTGTTTGTTCTCGTACTTCTAACGATCATACAAACTGTGGATGTACTTACCACGATGATAACGGAGAAACTGAGAGATGCAGTGATGTGCTCATGTAGATATCTTTTTAATTACCGTTTTCTGAAGGCTTGTTATTGGGTATTTTGTGGGAATATTTAGCTCTGTTTCCTTCAGTCTTTGCTATCACGGGCGTTGGTGCAAGAAGCACCTTGCTTCCTATTAAATTGAGAAAATTCCGTGTTTGTTAGTTTTAACGAGGAACACTGCACCATCTGTACACAACGCCAGTCTTTAGGGAATTGTTATCAGAGTTAACATGGTACAGGATAGACGCAAAATACTTGTTGCGAGCCATCAGTCAGACAAACCGAGAAATGGAAGCAAAAGAACGCGCACAGAAGAACGGAAGAGAAACTCGGCTAGAAGATGAACAGTGTTTGGAGGAGAAGAAAGCAAACTCATCAGCTAAAAAAAGTTCACTAACGCTGCCCAGGTGGGCATAATTACGTAAAAGAATGTTACAGGTGAAATTTTATCCCGTTGTCGTCGTCTTTAATTGAGTCAGCTTTCATGCATCTATCCGCGCTAGTCTCTCATTGGCAAGTCTTTCCGTATGCAACTGCTTGCGTCCTGTATCTGTTTTAGCGTACTTCCAGCATTCAAGCCTTGTCTCTCTCGGCATTTTTTATCTCCTACGCATGCCTCTGTTATCAAAGGAACTATTTCTTGATGCGTTTGGATGTGTCATACCGACCTTCCCCTTTGATGTCAAGTTGTACCATAGATCGCCCCCCCCCCCCCTCCCCCGCCAATTCGTTTCAGTGCCAGTAGTTATTCTTCTCTAGCACAACGTTTCTTCCTGTCTAAACTGTTTGTCGTTCACATTTCACCTCCGTACAAGGCTACACTCCCTACAAATCCCTTCGGAAAAGAGTTCCTAGTACGCAGAATTTATATTTGATGTTAATAAATTTCTAGCTTTTGGAAAGGTTTTTCTTGGTGTTGCCAGTCTATATTTTGTATCTCTTTACTTCTGTCACCAGTTCTTTCGCTGCCTAAATGACAAAACTTATCTAATACGTTGTGTCTCATTTCCATCTGCAACACCTAATATAATTCAATCACATTCCATTAGATTCATACTTGGGTAGTCGGGACCGTATATTTTCACAATTTCCGTGATTCCAGATAAATGCTGAGTGACAGGAACACGACCTATTTCTTCGTGTAATACGCTGGGTACGTCTTCAGAGTTGACTGAAAAAGAAACCCAGTCTCTGGCAAGCCACCTCATTCAGTTTTCTGGTAGTTCAGAGACTTGGATGTGGGTTCAGTGCTTAACGGGAACAACACTCAACCGTTATTGTCTTCCACTACCAGATTAGCAGGTATGCGGCAGTCTGGTCCGAACCTGCTGTTGTGGGGAGTCTCGGTAGATTACCAGACTGACTCTCCCTCAAATACATACGTGCTCCCTAACGACGGTGCTTCCCATACATTTAAGGTATTCTAACTACGCTTTCTATATAGCAGTGGATAAATCAGCTTGTTTCTTGTTCAAATTTTTCTTCCTTGGTCGTGTGAAATTTTTTCCATTGCCCTAACCGTGCCCAAGTGCATTGCCACAATATACTGTGGGTTATAAGCGTTCATTAAAGCAGTATTTAGCTTCACTCTTTGGGTAGTATTGTTTAAGTATTATTCTGTCAGTGAGAAATGTATGAGATATGTTACTGCTCTAGCGCTTACTACGTTAATGTCAGATTACGACTGCGTATTTCTAATTGCAAATCTATAGTTTCGTAGCTATATCCAGTATCAGATGCTGGAATTCAGACCGTTAAGAGAATCTTTAGCTGGCGAATTTCATCTGCGCTTTTTAAATTGATCCATTAGATACTTCAACAGTGCTCGTTTTGTCTTTAAAAAAAAAAAAAACTCATTAGATGGCGTATGTAGTTCAGAGCATTCTTTATTGGGGATAATAAATCATTTTGAAATGTGGTGCTAAAGAAAAAAATGTTAAAGATTAGATGGTTAGATCTTGTAACCATTGAAGCGGTACTGAATTAAATCGAGTACAGTGAGCAGGATCAAATGGACGACGACAAGAAGATGAAATGCACGGTCCGTGGCAGATTTGCCCAAAGCTACAGAAAAGGCCACAGAAGGTTTGTATTCTCATCATTTGGACTTGCTGCTCTTGTATATGCCGTGTTTGCAGTTAGTATTCTGTTTCGGATGTTGTCCTATTAAAATGCTGGACATTTCTGAGATTGTGCTGACTTGAGAGCGCTAGTTTTAGTACACCAGTAAGTGGTATAAAGAAAGGGCAGTCAACCATTTTTACCTGCCGCCCATTTTTTGAATCGCAATTAGTAGTAAAATTTTCCAACTGCCCACCAGTTCGTCAGTAACGATGATTTATAAAAACAGGGAAGTAACTTTACGTAATGAAATTAATAAAGCGGAGTTGCAGCAAGTCAGACCATGAAGCATATATTAATAATTCCTTACCAAATACTTTTTTCAAAATTTTATGAAAACCTAAAGCAAATATTTTTAACCGCCCACTATGAACGCTGGGATCCCAGTAATGGGCAGTAGGGACCAGATTGATTAAAACTTTCCCCTTCTGTTGTTCGCATGGGAAGCACTCCGCTGTCGATTATGAATGTGAATTTTTCCGCTGGACTTCGTCTCGCACAATAGATTTCTCGCCAACACGTTAGAGTTGTGATTGTGTTATTAGGGTACCGCTTGTTTTTACGAAGCGATTCTTTGTGAAGGGAAAGAAGTTTTGGACTGAGAACGGAGTTACTCATTTCCGATATGGAAGAGAAGCTAATTTTATTTTTATGATATCGAAGGAGGTCCATAAATGCCGATATATGTGGTAAATAAACAGAATAAAAATTGTTGGCAACAAATCTGTATGCTGCGTAGCCTAGTAATTTGTGAAAGCTTGGCAAACGCCCTCTTACAGAATAAGTAGCCCATGATAAAACATTCAATGATTTTGTGCGCAGGAATGAATTCTCGTATGTATCTACCGACTGAGGAGTTTCCTTTTGCCATTTCCCTTCACCAAAATGTTAGAATACAACAATACTCCAGGAAGTTTCAAGTACAATTATTATGTGAGAAATTCAGGAATATTCTAAAACCATCTCCTAGTGATCGCGAAGATACGTTAGACCAATTACAAAAGATGTATTTAAATAATCATTATTCCACGATATGGTTTGTAAAATGGTATTCAGAATAAGTTAAGCAACAATTGCATGACATAAATTAGATGTCTTGAAAGGAGGATATAAGATGTGAACATCAACAAAAGCAAAACGAGAATAATGGAATGTAGTCGATGTAAATCGGGTGATACTGAGGGAATTAGATCAGGAAATGAGACACTTAAAGTAGTAAAGGAGCTTTGCTATTTGGGGAGCAAAATAACTGATGATGGTCGAATTAGAGAGGATGTAAAATGTAGACTGGCAATGGCAAGGAAAGCGTTTCTGAGGAAGAGAAATTTGTTAGCATCGAGTATAGATTTAAGTGTCAGGAAGTGGTGTCTGAAAGTATTTGTGTGGATTGTAGCCATGTATGGAAGCGAAACGTAACTAATGAGGATGTATTGAATAGAATTGGGGAGAAGAGAAATTTTTGGCACAACTTGGCTAGAAGAAGGGATCGGTGGGTAGGACATGTTCTGAGGCACCAAGGGATCACCAATTTAGTATTGGAGAGCAGCGTGGAGGGTAAAAATCGTAGAGGGAAACCAAGAGATGAATACATTAAGCAGACTCAGAAGGATGTAGGTTGCAGTAGGTACTGGGAGATGAAGCTTGCACAGGATAGAGTAGCATGGAGAGCTGCATCAAACCAGCCCCTGGACTGAAGAGAACAAATAAATAGAAGAGCGTGTGAGCTCACTTGCCCCCCCCCCCCCGCCCCCCCCCCTCCGGGACGGGAATGAAAGGTATTAAATAATAATAATATACGTGTCCGGAACGGGATGAAACATTGATACGTGATACAAGGGGAAGTGCCGTATGCCATGAGCTTCACAGTGCTTGGCAGAGGATAGGCAGAAGTCCGTAGGTGTAGCAGTTCCAGTCACTGACGGGCCGTGTGCTACACCCCCTCCCCCCACACCGGTCCCTTGTCCGGTATCGTTCTCCCCCGGGGAACTGTAGTGCAGTCTATGTAGCAACCTTGGCCGTCGGCCTGCGCCTCAGTGTGTTACCTGATGCCTGCGGTCGCAGGTTTGAGGGTTACAGAACGCTGCCGGGATGTCACCGCTGGAAAGTCGGAGCCGCAGTTCTCCCGTGCAAACTCTGGTCGTGGTTCGGCTGCAGGAAGATCGACGCAGGTGGGCGAGATGTGCAGTTTGTTCAGTTGTTTACCAATACGCGTCCGTGCGATGTCGATTGTCGAGTTTACGTAATGCTGACCGTGATGTGAAACACGAAATTTTACAACGGGAGTTTACTTTCTGATGTTCTGTTGTTATGTATAATGCAAAAATTTTAGTTAATGTGTCCTGGCGCGAAACGTGTGTGTACATGACTACTCTTACCTATTGAGAATTAGTTGGTTCGTAAGGGCACAGATATTATCTTTGTGAGATACGGCAACTGATAATGAGCGAAAGCTGTTAATTTTTTTTTTTTTGTCTTTTATGCGGCCATCGTGGTGTTTTGTTACGTGGGATATTCTTCCAGAGTTAAGAATGATCATATGAAATACGTTCTTACTAAAAAACTTCACCTTGTGCAGAGCAGAAGGTTTAGTCTTTATTTTTCAACCATGCATTTCAGTTTCGCTTCTGTGACTGAAATAATTAATGTGTTACGAATACCATGGAATAGTCATCATCAGGAAATAGGGGCTTAATGTGAAATGTTCTCCCTTTTATTCGCGGACAACGCTTTGTGAGTGAGTGGTGCATTGCTATCTTCGCAACTCCCTCCCCGTGTAACACAAAGCCGAAAGGGAGCCGCGTTGCCGGTTCGCCCATGTCGACCAGGTGCGGTCTTTCGCGTCGGGTGGTTTAGTTTGCCGTACCAGGTACGGTGTACGTTTTTAAGTTAATGTCAGTGAGAACAGTTCCAACATCGAAATTGCTTATTTTGAAGATAGTGCCAAAAAAATGTTTCGAGTGGCTAATGAAAAGAATTTGTGTCGTGTGTGACTTCTGTGCTTCACCTGCATTGTTGCAGTGTCTATTGTCGCCTAATCATCAGTAAAATGATCCACTACATGTTTATCTTTTTCCTCCTTTGTCTGCACTTAATTTTTTTCACAGCTTGGGTATTCCATGGTCTGTATCAGCCGATATTGAAGGGTTGATGCCTAAACAACAATCGTCTCTTTGCAAAACCTCCCATTTTTGTCGCTGCGTAGAATTTTTGTTACAATTTCCGTTTTTGTAACCAGATGTACTCCACCACAGTTGTCTTATATGTTTGGAGTCGCACTTGAAATGAATTCCTTTTAGGATAAAGTTTTTCCTGCGTTGATTATTTTATTTGTAATCGTAGCGATTACCCGAAATGAATTCCTTTTAGGAGAAATTTTTTCCTGCATAGATTATTTTATTTGTAATCATACTGATTAGCTAATTTGTACCCCGTGAGCGCTGCAAGCAAACATAATTTGTAAACCTCGTTCAAGCCGGCACAAGGTAGAAACATTTGTGCAGAAACAAGTACACGGTGTTTTGTATTGTTTGGATTTATCTGCGGCCGATATTATGTTACATTACGTTGAACACATTTAGCGATTCCACGAAAAGGGGGGGGGGATAGAGAGAGAGAGAGAGAGAGAGAGAGCGCTGCGGAATGTGGAAAGAAGTCTATTTGTTAGTGCAATGCAATGAAATTGCTAACATTACTAACGTTAATTGTCTTCGACTTATACAGCTTCATCATTTTCTGTAGGTTCTTTTCATTGTTAGCTACTGTTTGTCATTTGGGAATTTGATACCACATATGATGAATTATGCCTTATGTTTGACATGCGAACGTGTTTATTGTACTTCCTTCCGTTGTGGCACAAACCCTCATTATTGACGAGTTGCCGCCTTCCACATTAGGTTTTTCTGAGCACATCTTTAGGGCTTACCCAAACGCTCATTGCTTCAGGTGTTTCCGTCGATTACTTCCGATCACTACAGCTAGAAGACGTGCCACTGGGTAATTTCTTTACAGGGTAGTTTGCTATTTTTTGATATAACGTGACGTCTTCGCATTTCATTCGTTTCCATCCTTTTCATGTAAGTGAATTCCCTAGTGGCAGGGTAAGCCACGCCGTCATATCCGTTTCTCAAGTGGCCCTGGTAAGATGCGATTTTCGGAATAATCTTTGAAGTGGCCCTGAACCTAGGGACCCTGTGTCGAAAGAAAAATATTGATAACACGAGGTATCTATTCATATAATGCGTTATGTATTAGAGTAGATATTCTATCTGCTCCAATCTCTCCGTCTGTTTACCTACACAGAACACTTTTAAAAAGCATCAACCGGAGCAACCTTCAGAGAGATGACTCTCCCATCTGTTTTTGCAATGTGTCTATAGACTAATTGACATAGAATATTTTCACAGCTTTTAAATACAATAATACAAACGTTGAAACCAGCTGTGTTTTTATTTTCGTGACATGTTAACAATTTTTAAGAAATTGGAACTTTAAATATGAAATTATAGAACAGCTATCAGAAAACAGCTGAATGTTACCCAAAAATAAGTAAATTAAATCTTACGTACACATACAACTCGTCGTTCGTGTTCTCACTCACAAACAATGTTTTATCCAGTCGTTTAGCCGATAATCTGTCGCGTGACTCTGACAATGCACTTGCCTGTCTGTGAAAATAAACGGTCAGGAGGGCACTGATGTCCCTGGGTTGTAAGGTACTCTTTGGCTAGCTTATACAAGTAAGATAATAAAACTTTCACGAGTTCCCAATGCTTTAAAGGTCCAGTCCATTGGTATGACACAGGTGTCGCCAAACAAAGGGTCTTTCCATCCATTTGATCACCCAAAGCAGGTTCGAAAGAGGGAACTGCCCTATCTTTTTTGTTTTGATTTCCACGTTATAATGTTTTAAAAGGTTATTCTGAAAGTCATGCAGCGTTTCAGGAGAATAATCGCTATCTGCTTCGCTGTTGCCGGTGCGTTAATGTAGATATTGCCTTAGCACATTACTCATTACTAACAAGGGAAACTCCCGCCCCCCTCCCCTCAGATTTAGTGGTGAGTTGGATAGCCCGTCAGAGACTGAAAACAGGAAGGAGGTGTACTGAACTGTGGAAAAAAGAGGAAAAACAGAAACAGTGTACGGTCCAAACTCAATGTATGCCATATTGAGCAAAGTCAATCACGCTCTTTTTTTCCACAAAATTAGGAACTTCCGTCCGTCATTGACATTGTTTAACGTATTCAAATTTGCGTAAATGAACTGTATTACAACGAAGGAATTCAAGAGTCAAAACTTCCACAACGGAACGCGAGAGACATAACATGCGGTATCTGTGTAGATCAAACAGGAGGTACGTCTGGAGGTCCCTTCATTACACATCACTGTTGCAAACTGACATAACGTCACGACACACAGACAAATTTTAATATAGCAGACAGACACATCAATGACCGGAGGGAAAGTTCTTAATTTTGGGGGGGTGTTTGGACCTTGTGACATTTGAACCTGGAGCTCCCCTTTCTCAGTCCAACACCGTGACCACACAACCACTACACGAGCGTGACTAACGCTGCTCAAATTGCATACATACGCCGTCGCGTTCTCGTTACCCGAGCACGGGGTCCCGTGTTCGCGTCACCATTAATGAAAGTGGCGAGATTGGGCTGGGCAAAGGGTGGGAATTTGTATGGGGGCTGATAACCGCGCAGTTGAGCGCCCCACAAACCAAATATCATCTTCATTAAATTACATATATTAAGTCTGGACCGTTTATTCTTTCTGTTTTTCTTTTTTTTTTCACAGTTCAGTACACCTTCCTGTTTTCATGCTTGATCTGTGTTCGGTTCCTGACGGGCTGTCCAATGGGCCAACTTATCACTAAATCTGAGGGGGTGCGTTGGGGAGTTTCCCTTGTAAGATCATTCAGTATGATATCTTGTAAAAATTACTAATGTGAGGAAAAGTAGCAACTCAGAAGTATCGGTATGGAGGCGAAAATACTCGATACCAAGGAGGAGTGTGCTGTTTGTCCTCTATGCCAAGTGATCGTTTTTAGCTATCCGTCTACTCCAGTCTATTATCTCTGAGTATTCGGGTATTGATCATTTTTAGGTTATGACACGTCGCTTATGACCTCAGCTGTTTCGTTCCCTATAGCAAGAACAAACAAATAAGAAGTAGCTATTTTTCTGTGTTCCTACCTATACCAGTGTGAAGAACCGTGTACACTACCTGATCAAAAGTATCCGGACACCTGTTAGTGGACAATAACATGGGGTGTGCCTATCCTTCGCCCATATGACAGCTAGAACTCTGGTGGGAATACTTTCAATGACTTGTCTGAAAGTGACAAATGGGAGCCCATTCTTCTTAAAAGACCGAGTGGTGTTGGACGCTGGGGTCTCGAGGGAAGACGACGTTCTAACTCATCCGCAAGGTGTTGCATTGCGTTCAGGTCGGGACGCTGGTCAGGCCACACGATTTCAGGAATGTTCCAGATTTTTCATAGGGTGAGTTGTCATGCTGATTTAATGATCTGCGAGGTGTTACTTTGCTTTTATACTGGCGGCTCCGCCTCTCGTGACATCTGGTGGTCAATTCCGCTCTACATAGGGATGTCCAGTAGCTTATGATCAGATAGTGTATGTTTGGACATAATGGGGCAAAGTAGTAACAATAAAAGTTTGAGTCAGGTATGCATCACATGTACACATGAGGTGATAACAGGGAATCATATCTGGGGCAACAGTCATTGCAACCACATTACTGCGGAAGATGTCCATTGTGGGGTGCGTAACCAGCGGCCTGATGGCCGGACACGCGCAGCTCCCTGCCCTCCCTTTTGTGCCTGGTTATTTGGCTAACGGTGCCCCACCTTTGCCTTGTTCCAGGTCCCGGTCCGGCTACGACAGTAACTCCAGCGATGAGGGCGGCGCTTCAGACGAATCGTCGGCGGAGGAGGCGGCGGCGCCGGTCTCCGCCCGGGCCACGGGAACCAGGAAGCATATCAACAAAGGCCGCTGGAGCAAGGAGGAGGTGCGTACCGCACAGCCACAGCCGCCGTGCCGGCTTTCCTCGTAACAGCTGCGTGCAGCTCTCCCTGGGTCGCGTCCAGGGTTCGCTTTGGAGAGCGTCACAGTTTGTTTACTGTCTCATCCCTCCCTCCTTCCCCATATTTAAATTGCTATTACCGCCATTTCCAACGCTACACAGATGAGTACAATTTTAGTAATGATACTTCACAATCTCATTATTAGAAAAATGTATAAAATACTTTGGAGCAACAAACAACAGCAACCACCACTATCTATAGTAAAAACTACCCTTCACAAAGCACTGGTTATAATTAAAGTGCATCTACTCACAGGGGTCCAGTGTGGGCTATAATTCATCTACATCTACATTTATACTCCGCAAGCCACCCAACGGTGTGTGGTGGAGGGCACGTTACGTGCCACTGTCATTACCTCCCTTTCCTGTTCCAGTCGCGTATGGTTCCACTTCAAATCGTTCCGTACGTATACTCCCAGATATTTTACAGAAGTAACTGCTACCAGTGTTTGTTCCGCTATCATATAATTATACAATAAAGGATCCTTCTTTCTATGTATTCGCAGTACATTACATTTGTCTATGTTAAGGGTCAATTGCCACTCCCCGTACGAGGTGCCTATCTGCTGCAGATCTTCCTGCATTTCGCTGCAATTTTCTAATGCTGCAACTTCTCTGTATACTACAGCATCATCCGCGAAAAGCCGCATGGAACTTCCGACACTATCTCCTAGGTCATTTATATGTATTGTGAAAAGCAATGGTCCCATAACCCTCCCCTGTGGCACGCCAGACGTTACTTTAA